>NC_041392.1:243545475-243547774 GCF_002162155.2 Triticum dicoccoides | reverse complement strand
TTAAAATAATGATGACCCTTGAGTCTGCAGAACCCAAGGGAAAGAAAAGGGTAGGTGGCAAATGGTAAAACCAAGGTTGGGCATTGCTGGAAAAGCTTTAATCAAGGCGAACTATCAAGGGGTTCCCATTATAACCCAACCGCGTAAGGAACGCAAAATCCGGGAACATAACACCGATATAACAGAAACTAGGGCGGCAAGAGTGGAACAAAACACTAGGCGAGAGGCCGAGCCTTCCACCCTTTACCAAGTATATAGATGCATTAAGATAACATGGCAATATAATGATATCCCAACAAGTAAATAAATGTTCCAACAAGGAACGGCCTTCAATCTTCACCTGCAACTAGCAACGCTATAAGAGGGGTTGAGCAAAGCGATAACATAGGCAAACAACGGTTTGCTAGGACAAGGTGGGTTAGAGGTTTGACATGGCAATTTTGGGAGGCTTGCAAGCAAATGGTAGGCATCGTAGCATTGGCATAGCAAAAGAGCGAGCAATCTAGCATAGCAAAGATAGTAGTGATTTCGAGGGTATGATCATCTTGCCTGCACAGTTGTCAGAGTTGACTGGATCCTTGAAATCAAACTCAACGGGCTCCTCGTTAGCGAACTCGTCTCCCGGCTCTACCCAAACAAGACAAACAAGCAACAAGGATACAATCAACCACGTGCAAGGATCCATCAAGATGCAAAGATGATATGCTATGCGGGATGCGATGCGGGATGCAGAATGCAAGATATGACAGGAAATGCAAGAACCTGGCCTCAACTTGGAAATACAAGTGTGCCACTGGAAAGATGAGATAAAATCGCTTGAAAACGATATAAAGAACGCCGGAATCGGAGTTACGATTTGGAAATGGCAAGCGATTCAAAAATGACACCCGTCTGTGATTTACAGCAAGTAGCCATCTAAATGCAATGAGATGAACATGCTACAGCACCCAAACATGACAACAAGATACATGGCAGGGATGCATACAAGATGCTTAACAAAAGTCTAGCACTGAGCTACAGTCAATTCATCCATTAACAGGTTCAAACAAGCATGGCAAAAATGCATATGGCAAACAGATCTCAGACTTAGTGAAATTAACACTTGTCTGGAATTTCAGATCAGGTAGCACTCTTCGGAGCAACAAAACTACATGCTACAGGACCTAAACATGGCAAAGTAAAGCATGGCATGGAGCTACTCAAAGAGCTTCAAAAAAGTCCCTTAGTGACCTTGAGCCAAAAGGGATCAGAAAATACAATTGCAAGCATATGAACATAGCAAAAACATAATCAGTTTTCAGACTTTGTGAAAACTGACACATGCTGAAAACAGATATCAAGTAGGCATGTTTACGAGCTCGATGCACTCACTACGGTGCAAGTCATGACAAGCTAATCATACATCCATTAAGAAGGCACAAAATGCAATCTAGACATGGCAATAACAATAGCATAGCATGCACGGATCAACTACAACATCATCGGAAAAATTGCAAACAAGTTGACAATCTGCCCAGATTCACAAAGTAGCAAAAGTAGAGCTCGATTGACTCAAGCTAGGATGATCCATAATTGCAAACAAAGAAATGAATGGATAGAGCACTACAAGATTAACAAAACATCCTTACTGATCATCCTCAAAAGAGGCACGGATCACTAGGAAACAACATGAACATATGGCAACATGAGATGAACAGCTCAAGGACTTGGTGGAATAACTAAGTCCCTGAAAACAAAATTAACAAGTGCACCACTTTGCAAGCTTGCACTAGTCACCACACACATCAAAAAAATACATGGGTTGCACCTCTAGAAAGATGACAAAACCCTTAACAAAACATATGTAGAGCATCAGGGCATATCATGCACACATTAATCAGGGCAAAAATGACAAAAAACCTAAACGGAGTAGCAGATCTGACAATTATCTCAAGTAGCCCTCTTCTAACAGCATTTCGGGCATCAAGATGAAATCAAATGAATAATATTCAATGGAATGAAATGATGTACTCTCTGAGATGAACATTTTTATATGCTATATGCATGAATCGGAGCTATAGATGCAAAGTTACGAGGTCATGAACATGAGCACTTGAACTGAAAATATCAGGGACTTAGTAGAAAAATCAACCTCCGATCTAGGGTTTCCAGATATGCACGCAATCCGAGGCGGCGGCGCGAGCACTGTTCACCGGCGAGCTCGGTCGGTGGGAGAGGAAGAAGAGGCGAGGCCGGCCGAGGAGGCGGCGCGGGGCGGCGGCGCTCGCCGGCGATGAGGCGGCGCGGGGACGAGGCGGCG
>NC_041392.1:243535493-243545008 GCF_002162155.2 Triticum dicoccoides | reverse complement strand
AGCGGGCTTCCCGGGCCCGGCGGCGTGGCGATGCGGTCCCGCGGGGCGCGGCCAACGGCGTGACGCCACGTGGCGGCAGGCGGCGGAGTGGACGCGTCCGGTCCGTCCCGACGTGTCCGGCGGCGGCGGAGGAGGTATTTTAGGGTTTCGGAGAGGGAGATCCGGATTTCGGGGAAGGGGTCTTTAAATAGAGGTAGAGGGAGCTAGGAGAGTCCAAATGAGGTGCTGTTTTCGGCCACGCCATCGTGATCAAACGCTCTAGATGAGGGAGCAGAGTTAGGTGGGTTTTGGGCCAAATTGGAGGGGTGTTGGACTGCAACACACACGAGGCCTTTTCGGTCCCTCGGTTAACCGTTGGAGTATCAAACGAAGTCCAAACGGTACGAAACTTGACAGGCGGTCTACCGGTAGTAAACCAAGGCCGCTTGGCAAGTCTCGGTCCAATCCGGAAATGTTTAATCCCCACACATGAAAGAAAGCTAGAAATGACCACAGGAGGAGAACGAAGCGCCGGAATGCAAAACGGACAACGGGGAAAATGCTCGAATGCATGAGACAAACACGTATGAAAATGCAATGCACAAGATGACATGATAAGAGATGCATGACAATGACAACAACACACGGAGACAAAGACCCGAACCCGAGAAAAATAAATTAACTTAACACCGAAAATGGCAAGAGTTGGAGTACAAATTGGGAAAGTTACATCCGGGGTGTTACAACACTCCACCACTACGAAAGGCTCTCGTCCCGAGATCTAGGACTGAAAGAACGCCGGGTACTTAGAACGGAGGTGATCCTCGCGTTCCCAGGTAGCTTCACGGTCGGAATAGTGTGACCACTTGACTTTGAGAAATTTGATTGACTTGTTGCGAGTCTTGCGTTCAGTCTCTTCGAGAATAGCAACGGGGTGCTCACGAAGTTAACGGTGCGGTCAGGAGTCTTGAAGCACTTTCGGAGCTGAGAGACATGGAACACGTCATGAACATTTGCAAAGTTCGAAGGAAGCTCGAGTTGATAGGCGAGGTTGCCTCTCTTGCTGACAATCTTGAAAGGTCCCACGTATCTGGTGGCAAGCTTCCCTTTGATACCGAAGCGACGAGTACCTTTCATAGGAGAGACGCGGAGGTAAACATGATCTCCGATCTCGAAAGCCAAATCATGGTGCTTACTATCATAGTAGCTCTTCTGGCGGGATTGGGCTGCTTTGAGGTTATCACGAATGACTTTGCACATTTCCTCTGCCTCTGTGATTAAGTCATTACCCAAAAGCTGACGTTCACCGGTTTCAGACCAGTTGAGAGGGGTACAGCACTTCCTGCCATACAGAATTTCAAATGGGGCCTTGCCCGAACTTGCTTGAAAACTGTTGTTGTAGGATAATTCAGCATAAGGAAGATAATCCTCCCACTTCATGCCGAAGGAGATCACACAAGCCCTGAGCATATCTTCAAGAATCTGGTTGACACGCTCGACTTGACCGCTAGTTTGAGGATGGAAAGCCGTGCTGAAGCGGATGTTGGTGCCCATGGCCTTCTGAAAAGAATCCCAAAACTTGGAGGTAAAAATGCTGCCACGGTATGAAGAGATCACTTGAGGAATACCGTGCAGAGAAACAATTCGAGAGGTATAGAGTTCCGCCAATTGAGCTGCAGAGATTGACTCTTTGATAGGCAGAAAGTGAGCCACTTTAGTGATTTTGTCGATGACAACGAATATAGCATCATTGCCACGCTTGGACTTTGGAAACCCAGTCACGAAGTCCATTTCAATGTGGTCAAACTTCCTTTCTGGAATGGCAAGAGGTTGGAGGAGACCAGCTGGCCTTTGGTGTTACGCCTTCACTCTTCTGCAGACATCACATTCATTCACGAATTGAGCAACCTCGCGCTTCATTCGAGTCCCCCAATAAGCTTGCTTGAGGTCCTGATACATCTTCATGCTCCCAGGGTGGATGGAGAGGAGAGAATTGTGAGCCTGGTTCATGATCACTTTACGGAGGTCACCTTTGGGTACAACAATTCGATTCTCGAAGAATAGAGTGTCCTTGTCATCAAGGTGGTAGCACTTATACTTGGGTTGACTCTTGGCAATCCCAATCTTCACCTTTTTCACCATAGCATCAAGAAGCTGGGCTTGGCGAATCTGGTCTTCCAAGGTGGGAGAGACTTGAAGGTTGGCGAGGAAGCCTTGAGGAACAACTTGCATATTAAGTTTACGGAAAGCTTCACAAAGCTCGGGTTGGTAAAGCTTGAGAATCAGACTGCTGCAATAAGCTTTCCTGCTCAATGTGTCAGCAATCACATTGGCCTTGCCTGGAGTATACTCGATACTCAGATTATACTCTTGAATCATTTCGACCCATCGAGTTTGCCTGAGGTTGAGATTAGGCTGAGTGAAGATGTACTTGAGACTCTTGTGATCAGTGAAAATGTCCACTTTTCTTCCCAATAGAAGATGTCTCCAAGTCAAAAGAGCATGCACAACTGCCGCCAACTCGAGATCATGAGTGGGGTAGTTCTTCTCATTAGGCTTCAACTGGCGAGAGGTATAAGCAACAACTTTCTTCTCTTACATCAATACTGCACCAAGACCTTGGAGAGAGGCATCACAAAAGACCTCGTATGGCTTGGATTCATCAGGTGGAGTCAGAACTGGAGCAATGATCAATTTCTCTTTCAAAGTGTTGAAAGCAATGTCACACTCTGGAGACCAAACGTACTTGACGTGCTTCTGGAGAAGATTAGAGAGAGGCTTCACGATCTTAGAAAAGTTTTCAACGAATCTTCGGCAAAAGCTTGCGAGACCGAGGAAGCTACAGAGTTGCTTCACATTCTGAGGAGGTTCCCAATTCACAATTGCAGACACCTTCTCAGGATTCACCGCAATGCCCTTGGCAGAGATGATATGACCAAGATAAAGAACCTCATCGAGCTAAAATTCACACTTGGAGAACTTTGCATAGAACTTGTGTTCCCTTAGCTTATCGAGAACCAAACGCAAGTGCTTGGCATGATCTTCCTTGTTCTTCGAGAAAACCAGAATGTCGTTGAGATAGACCAAAACGAAGTCATTGGTGTAGGCGTTGAAGATGAAATTCATCATGCAAGAGAACGTCGGAGGAGCGTTGACGAGACCAAAAGACATGATAGTGTATTCATATGAACCAAAGCTTGTCCTAAAAGCCATCTTGGGAATATCTTGCTCACGGATACGAATTTAATGATAACCCATACGGAGATCAAGCTTGGAGAATACTTGGGCACCTTTGAGTTGTTCGAATAGCTCATTGATGTTGGGAAGTGAGTATTTGTTCTTGATGGTCTTCTTGTTCACTGGACGGTAATCAACACAAAGTCGGTCCGTTCCATCCTTCTTCTTCACAAAAAGAACACCACAACCCCATGGAGAAGAACTAGGCCGGATGAGACCCATTTTCTTTTGAATATCGAGTTGCTTCTTCAGCTCCTTCAACTCTTCAGGTCCGAGCTTGTAAGGACGTTTGCACACCGGTTCCGTGCCAGGCTCAAGATCAATAACGAATTCAACTGGCCGGTGCGGAGGCATTCCTGGAAGCTCTTCTGGAAAGACGTCTTGATATTCGCAAACGACTGGAATTTGAGAGATGGCATCCAATTCACCCTTCTCATTGAGAGAAAACAGACGAATGGTATTATCCCGAGCGGCAAAGACAATTACATCCTCAGACGAATGAGTCAATTGAATCTGCCTGGCAGCACAATCAAGATGTGCCTTGTGCTTAGAAAGCCAATCCATTCCGAGAATAAGATCAATATCCGAGTTACCAAGAACCACCGGAGAAGAGAGAAACTTGTAATCGCCCAATGTGATAGTAACATCTGGGGCAATAGCGCTTGCATTCATGAATTTCCCCAGAGAAACAACAGATAACTGTCTAGGCAAATCTTGCAAAGGCAACTCATGCTTAGAAACAAATGGCCTCGAGATGAAACAATGCGATGCACCCGTGTCAAAAAGAACTTTTGCAGGAATATCATTAACAGGAAGGTTACCCATGATGACATCTGACGGGTCCTCTGCCTGAGCTGCATTCATCAAGTTGACCTTGGCGGACTTGGGGTTATGCTTGACCACAGCTGTACTTGCCGATCTGACAGGAGGAGGAGGAGGAAGACGCCTCTAGTTGAAACACTTGTTGGCATAGTGACCCTTCTATTGGCACTTGTTGCACGTGACCTCTGAAAGCGGACGGTGATACGGAGCACTCGATCTTGGAGCTTGAGACGAAGTCTTGTTCTGAAAGCCAGGGTTGGGTGGGTGGGAAGATCCACTACCACCTTTGCTCTTCTGCTGATACGGCTGACGGAACGGAGGAGGAGGAAGCCAATACTTCTGCTGCTTGGCCACTTGAGTAGAGGAAGGAGTAATATCTCTGACTCGCTTCTTGGAAGCATCACACCTCAACTGAGCAGCCTCTTGCTTCAGTGCCATGTTGTAGAACTCATCGTATCTCAAGGGCTCAAAGAGAACAAGAGCTAGCTGAATTTCTTCTCTGAGACCACCCCTGAACTGATATATCATGCTCTTCTCATCAGGGACGTCCTTCTTGGCAAAGCGGGCGAGCTTCTGGAACAACTTGTTGTAGTCATAGACAGACAAAGAGCCTTGCTTCAGATTGCGGAATACCTCACGCTTGCTTTCAACCACGCTCTGAGGGATATGATGAGCCCTGAAATCTCGACGGAAATCATCCCAAGTGATAACACGTCCACCTCTGGAATCCTTGTACTGCTGGAACCATTCTGCAACTTGATCTTTGAGTTGGAAGGAAGCGAACTTAACAAAGTCCTCAGGCCTGATGTTACTGCACTCAAAATGCTTGCACAGATCCACTAGCCAATCGTCAGCATCGGTTGCCTCAACACAATTGCTGAAAGTCTTTGGCCCGTTAGCAAGGAACTGGTTGAGTGTAGCAAAGTGATTCTGATTGTTGCCTTGATTCCCTTGGTTGCCTTGATTGCGCTCTTGGAGAATTTGCATGATCAGCTGTGTGTTTGCATTGGTTGCGGCCATCACAGCTTGCCATGCCTATGGAGGAGGTGGAGGTGGAGGCGGATCAGGATTTGGAGTCGTGCGCGTTGGAGGAGCCATGCTGAAGAGGTTGACCACCATTAGCACATTGACAGACAAGTATTGAAGCTGAATCCAACGGAATGAAAATTGCAACATATAGTCTTCACATCCAAACAAAATGAACGAATGCATTCCTCTTGAAATGGTCACATATCCATAAATTGAGAAGCCACGTAGAATTAAGGTAGAGAAATAAATCAACAAGGTACGGATCAAGAATGAATAATCGGTAAGAAATCCCAATCTCAAACCAATATTCGTGGAAGAACTAGAGCTACAAGAATTCCCACCTATTAAACTCCCGAACCTTTCCGGTTATGCAATCAGGTGTTGGGATACAAGGGAAGCATAATATCTCACCCAAACTAGCAAATCCTACATCCAACTGTATCCATCCTTCAACACATAACCAAGAAACCTTCGTAAACCATCTACCTCAACCTTCGAAAAGCATCCGTTATACAAGTTATGGCGATACTCCCGAACTCTCGCCCCAGTACTGGGTGGCGTCGAGGTTATCTCACCAACGAACTGCATAAAAGAGATTTTCGATGTCGGCGTACTAAACTTAGGTATTCCAGAACTGCAACGATAAAATTATGATGACAACACCTCAGAGCTCAACTCCCCGGGACACTTCCACTAAACCTCTGACAGGAGGCACCAAGACAATGTTCTCATCATAAAACCATCGGAACGATTCCAAGATACCCGCGTGATCCTAAAATTTTTTTTAGTGAAATTTGAGAAGAGAAGAGTCAAAACTCTACGTCAGGATGCCTTATCAGAGCGATGAGGAGACTGGGAAGTAAAAAGAATTCCTAAACTCTCCGATATAAAATTCCTAATGACTCAAAACATTTTTCTAGACACAACTCGACCGCTAATAACGATCAAGCAATGGGGTTCCTAAGGTCGGGGAAGGCTCTGATTACCAACTTGTAACACCCTCGATGCGACTATAGCTCCCACGTGTCAAGGCACGACTTAGAGGCATAATCGCATTGAAGGCATATGTCGCAAGTTAGGCAATCTTCACAACATCCCATGTAATATAATAATAAAGGGGAGATAACATAGTTGGCTTACACTCGCCACGTCAATCAAGTACATAAATAACATTACATCATCCAAACACTCATGGCCCAACTATGGCGCCAAAATAAAAGATAACCCAACAAGCGACACGGTCCCAATCACCCCCAACTGGGCACCACTACTGATCACCGGGAAAGGAAACATAGTAACGTTGAGAGTCTTCGTCGAACTCCCACTTGAGCTCATAAGCGTCTCCTGGAGCGGAATCATCAGGCCCTGCATCTGGTGTAATAGTAATCTGTGAGCCACAGGGACTCAGCAATCTCGCACCCTCGCGATCAAGACTATTTAAGCTTAAAGGTAAGGCAGGGTAAATATGTGGAGCTGCAACAAGCGACTAGCAAGTATGGTGGCTAACTTATTCGCAAAAGAGAGCGAGAAGAGGAGGCAAAGCGCGAGCGAGAAACTAGAGAGCAACCTGCGCAAACATTACTCCAACACCGTGTCCACTTCTTGGACTCCGCCGAGAAGAGGCCATCACGGCAACACACTCAGTTGATTCATTTTAATTAAGTTAAAGTTCAAGTTATCTACAACGGACATTAACAAATTCCCATCTGCCCATAACCGCGGGCATGGCTTTCGAAAGTTCAAATCCCTGCAGCGGAGTCCCAACTTAGCCCATGACAAGCTCTCACGGCTAACGAAGGAATAGACCTCCTCCCAAGACGTTCCGATCAGACTCGGTATCTCGGTTCTTCAAGACACTTCGACAGGTTAAAACAAAACCAGCAACACCGCCCGAATGTGCCAACAAATCCCGATAGGAGCTGCACATATCTCGTTCTCAGGGCACACTCAGATGAGCCAGACGTCGGGTAGGCCATCCCAGAGTTGCCCCTGGTAGCCCCGGACATCGCTCGGTGGGACCAACACTCAGAGGAGCACTGGCCCAGGGGAGGTTAAAATAATGATGACCCTTGAGTCTTCAGAACCCAAGGGAAAGAAAAGGCTAGGTGGCAAATGGTAAAACGAAGGCTAGGCATTGCTGGAAAAGCTTTAATCAAGGCGAACTATCAAGGGGTTCCCATTATAACCCAACCGCGTAAGGAATGCAAAATCCGGGAACATAACACTGATACGACGGAAACTAGGGCGGCAAGAGTGGAACAAAACACTAGGCGAGAGGCCGAGCCTTCCACCCTTTACCAAGTATATAGATGCATTAAGATAACATGGCAATATAATGATATCCCAACAAGTAAATAAATGTTCCAACAAGGAACGGCCTTCAATCTTCACCTGCAACTAGCAACGCTATAAGAGGGGCTGAGCAAAGCGATAACATAGCCAAACAACGGTTTGCTAGGACAAGGTGGGTTAGAGGTTTGACATGGCAATTTTGGGAGGCTTGCAAGCAAATGGTAGGCATCGTAGCATTGGCATAGCAAAAGAGCGAGCAATCTAGCATAGCAAAGATAGTAGTGATTTCGAGGGTATGATCATCTTGCCTGCAAAGTTGTCAGAGTTGACTGGATCCTCGAAATCAAACTCAACGGGCTCCTCGTTAGTGAACTCGTCTCCAGGCTCTACCCAAACAAGACAAACAAGCAACAAGGATACAATCAACCACGTGCAAGGATCCATCAATATGCAAAGATGATATCCTATGCGGGATGCGATGCAGGATGCAAAATGCAAGATATGACAGGAAATGCAAGAACCTGGCCTCAACTTGGAAATCCAAGTGTGCCACTGGAAAGATGAGATAAAATCGCTTGAAAACGATATAAAGAACGCCGGAATCGGAGTTACGGTTTGGAAATGGCAAGCGGTTCAAAAATGACACCGGTCTACGATTTACAGCAAGTAGCCATCTAAATGCAATGAGATGAACATGCTACAGCACCCAAACATAACAACAAGATACATGGCAGGGATGCATACAAGATGCTTAACAAAAGTCTAGCACTGAACTATGGCCAATTCATCCATTAACAGGTTCAAACAAGCATGACAAAAATGCATATGGCAAACAGATCTCAGACTTAGTGAAATTAACACTTGTCTGCAATTTCAGATCAGGTAGCACTCTTCGGAGCAACAAAACTACATGCTATAGGACCTGAACATGGCAAAGTAAAGCATGGCATGTAGCTAGTCAAAGAGCTTAACAAAAGTCCCTTAGTGACCTTGAGCCAAAAGGGATCAGAAAATACAATTGCAAGCATATGAACATAGCAAAAACATAATCAGTTTTCAGACTTTGTGAAAACTGACACATGCTGAAAACAGATATCAAGTAGGCATGTTTACGAGCTCGATGCACTCACTACGGTGCAAGTCATGACAAGCTAATCATACATCCATTAAGAAGGCACAAAATGCAATCTAGACATGGCAATAACAATAGCATAGCATGCACGGATCAACTACAACATCATCGGAAAAATTGCAAACAAGTTGACAATCTGCCCAGATTCACAAAGTAGCAAAAGTAGAGCTCGATTGACTCAAGCTAGGATGATCCATAATTGCAAACAAAGAAATGAATGGATAGAGCACTACAAGATTAACAAAACATCCTTACTGATCATCCTCAAAAGAGGCACGGATCACTAGGAAACAACATGAACATATGGCAACATGAGATGAACAGCTCAAGGACTTGGTGGAATAACTAAGTCCCTGAAAACAAAATTAACAAGTGCACCACTTTGCAAGCTTGCACTAGTCACCACACACATCAAAAAAATACATGGGTTGCACCTCTAGAAAGATGACAAAACCCTTAACAAAACATATGTAGAGCATCAGGGCATATCATGCACACATTAATCAGGGCAAAAATGACAAAAAACCTAAACGGAGTAGCAGATCTGACAATTATCTCAAGTAGCCCTCTTCTAACAGCATTTCGGGCATCAAGATGAAATCAAATGAATAATATTCAATGGAATGAAATGATGTACTCTCTGAGATGAACATTTTTATATGCTATATGCATGAATCGGAGCTATAGATGCAAAGTTACGAGGTCATGAACATGAGCACTTGAACTGAAAATATCAGGGACTTAGTAGAAAAATCAACCTCCGATCTAGGGTTTCCAGATATGCACGCAATCCGAGGCGGCGGCGCGAGCACTGTTCACCGGCGAGCTCGGTCGGTGGGAGAGGAAGAAGAGGCGAGGCCGGCCGAGGAGGCGGCGCGGGGCGGCGGCGCTCGCCGGCGATGAGGCGGCGCGGGGACGAGGCGGCGCGGGGACGAGGCGGCGAGGCGCGGCGAAGGCGGCGCGGCGTGGGAGATGCGAGGAGGCGGCGAGGCGGCGGCTTCACCGGAGATGGCGCGCGGCGGCG
>NC_041392.1:243496464-243535070 GCF_002162155.2 Triticum dicoccoides | reverse complement strand
ATGCGGTCCCGCGGGGCGCGGCCAACGGCTTGACGCCACGTGGCGGCGGGCAGCGGAGCGGACGCGTCCGGTCCGTCCGGACGTGTCCGGCGGCGGCGAGGAGGTATTTTAGGGTTTCGGAGAGGGAGATCCGGATTTCGGGGAAGGGGTCTTTAAATAGAGGTAGAGGGAGCTAGGAGAGTTCAAATGAGGTGCGGTTTTCGGCCACGCGATTGTGATCAAATGCTCTAGATGATGGAGGAGAGTTAGGTGGGTTTTGGGCCAAATTGGAGGGGTGTTGGACTGCAACACACACGAGGCCTTTTCGGTCCCTCGGTTAACCGTTGGAGTATCAAACGAAGTCCAAATGGTACGAAACTTGACAGGCGGTCTACCGGTAGTAAACCAAGGCCGCTTGGCAAGTCTCGGTCCAATCCGGAAATGTTTAATCCCCACACACGAAAGAAAGCTAGAAATGACCACCGGAGGAGAAGGAAGCGCCGGAATGCAAAACCGGGGAAAATGCTCGAATGCATGGGACGAACACATATGCAAATGCAATGCACAAGATGACATGATAAGAGATGCATGACAACGACAACAACACATGGAGACAAAGACCCGAACCCGAGAAAAATAAATTAACTTAACGCCGGAAACGGCAAGAGTTGGAGTACAAATTGGGAAAGTTACATCCGAGGTGTTACAATAGTTTGAGGAGTTCATGTATTAACTATGTGCTAATGCTTTGTACCGGTACTCTATTAAAAGGAGGCCTTAATATCCCTTAGTTTCCACTAGGACCCTACTGCCACGGGAGGGTAGGACAAAAGATGTCATGCAAGTTCTTTTCCATAAGCACGTATGACTATATTCGGAATACATGCCTACATTACATTGATGAACTGCAGCTAGTTCTGTGTCACCCTAGGTTATGATTGTTACATGATGAACCGCATCCGGCATAATTCTCCATCACCGATCCATTGCCTACGAGCTTTCCATATATTGTTCTTCGCTTATTTTCTTTTCCGTTGCTATTGCTATCATCACTACAAAATACCAAAAACATTACTTTTGCTACTATTACCTTTTGCTACCGTTACCACTACTATCATATTACTTTGCTACTAAATACTTTGCTGCAGATATTAAGTTTCCAGGTGTGGTTGAATTGACAACTCAGCTGCTAATACTTGAGAATATTCTTTGGCTCCCCTTGTGTCGAATCAATAAATTTGGGTTGAATACTCTACCCTCGAAAACTGTTGCGATCCCCTATACTTGTGGGTTATCACTTGTCCTCAAGCGGAAGCCGATAACAAAAAATATGTCCACATATTTAGAGGTAGAGGTGTCGATAAAACAAAGTACGGACATGAGGGCATCATGATCATTCTTAGAATAGCAACATATATATATATTGTCATATGGTTTCTTATGCTAAAGTAACAATTCCTTCACAATTTCATGTATGAATCAGAAACTCATTGAAAACTAACAAACTATAATCTCAGTCATTTAAGCAACTGCAATTTATCGTAACATAGGAAAGAGTCAATATAAGAGCTTTTCAGCAAGTCCACATACTCAACTATCATTTAGTCTTTCAGAATTGCTAACACTCACGCAATATTTATGGGTATGAAGTTTTAATCGGACACAGAGAAAGATAGGGGCTTAGAGTTTTGCCTCCCAACCTTTTACCTCAAGGGTAATGTCAACAATAATAGTTCTTGAAAACTCACATCCAATTAGCTATATATAGCAGGATCTTTCCAACACATAGTGCTTGCCGAAGGATAAAATGTAAAAAGGAAAGGTGAAAATCACCATGACTCTTGTATAAAGTATAAGACGAGGATAAAAGATAGGCCGTTCGTAGAGGGAAGCAGAGGTTGTCACGTGCTTTTATGGTTGGATGCACGAAATCTTAATGCAAAAGAACGCCACTTTATATTGCCACTTGTGATATGGACCTTTATTATGAAATCCGTCGCTTTTATTTCTTCCACATCACAAGATCATATAAAGCTTATTTTCTCCACACTAATAAATCATACATATTTGAGAGCAATTTTTATTGCTTGCAACAATGACAACTTACTTGAAGGATCTTACTCAATCCATAGGTAGATATGGTGGACTCTCATGGCAAAACTGGGTTTAAGGATATTTGGAAGCACAAGTAGTATGTCTACTTGGTGCAAAGAATTTGGATAGCATGAGGGGGAAAGGCAAGCTCAACATGTTGGATGATCCATGACAATATAATTTATTTCGGATGTAAGAAAACATAACCCATTACGTTGTCTTCCTTGTCCAACATCAACTTTTTAGCATGTCATATTTTAATGAGTGCTCACAATCATAAAAGATGTCCAAGATAGAATATTTATATGTGAAAACCTCTCTTTTTTATTACTTCCTATTAATTTCAATGATGACCAAAACTATGTTTGTCAACTCTCAACAACTTTTATTCATCACACTTCTTTATATGTGAAGTCATTACTCTCCATAAGATCAATATGATCTCCTTAATTATTTTTATTCTTTCTTCCCTCAAGATCATAGTAAGATAATCAAGCCCTTGACTCATAACTAATCTTTATTATATATAGCTCACGGACTCGATTACATAGAAGGATCATAAAGCAAAACTCAAAACTAGATCATACTAAAACTTTATTCTACTAGATCAAGATATAACCAAAAGGATCGAACTAAGAAAAACGGTAAAGATAAAAGTGTGATGGTGATACAATACTGGGGCACTCCCCCAAGCTTGGCAGTTGCCAAGGGGAGTGCCCATACCCATGTGTTTATATCTCTTTCCTCGGGGGTGGTGATGGTGGAGTTGTTGATGATGTAGGCTTGTCGTTCATCTTCCAAGGCATAGGCTCACCATCGTAAAAGGATGATCGAGTCTCCGGGATCCTCAAATCTATAGCCAAACTCATCCTCTTGAATCTATATTCATACTCACAGTTTTGGCTTTGCAGGTCATAGATCTGGGCTTGGAGGCGCTCAATTTTCTCATGAAGCTTGAAGATGGCCTCCCCAATGTTCTTGGCATCCAGCTTGTGGTTGTTGGTGAACTCCGTGATCATTATATGATTGGAATCGTGTCCATGTTCCACCATCTCCTGGCACTTGAAAACTTGTTGCTCCATTGCCTCGAGCCTTGTCTCCATGCTTCTAGTCCTCCTTGGTCTCCCAACATCGCGGATGTGCAGCAACCCCTCACGCATCTCAATGGTTTGAGGATGTTGCAGCACTTCCGCGAGGTAGGGGCTGATGACCTTCTCGAAGAATTTGTCCTTGGGGGCACTTGGAGACGTCATGGTGATCTAGATCTATCAGAAAAACAGCTCGAAACAAAAACAGAGGATATTTGCATGGGACGGTGGTCAAAACCTTCAGGAGAATATATAATGAATTTTTACCTACCAAAAGAAGTATCATGCAAGAAAACAGAGTCCGGAGGGCACATGAGGTGCCCACGAGGTAGGGGGCACGCCCAGGGGGGTAGGGCGCGCCCTCCACCCTCGAGGATGCCTCGTGTCCTTCCCGGACTACTTATTTCTTTAATATTCCAAAACAAAGAAAAATTGCTATTAGAACTATTTTGGAGTCGGTTTACTTGCTGTACCACATACCTATTCCTTTTTGGAGTCCGAAGCGTTCTGGAAAGTGTCCCTTATGTATTCCTCCGGGTTTACGGTTTCAATAACATTAGTTTCAACATTTATGGGATTACCTGAGATATGATGTTTGATTTTTTGACCGTTCACCACCCTCGGATTTGTGCCTTCAAAGTTGTTGATTTTTATGGCAGCGGAACGATAGACCTCCTCGATGACATAAGGACCTTCCCATTTAAAGAGGAGTTTTCCTGCAAAATATCTTAAACGAGAGTTGTATAACAATATCACCTACATTAAACTCACGTTTTCGTATCCTTTTGTCATGCCATCTTTTAACTTTTTCTTTAAACAGTTTGGCATTCTCATAGGCCTGGGTTCCCCATTCATCAAGTGAGCTAATGTCAAAAAGCCTCTTCTCACCGGCAAGTTTGAAATCATAATTGAGCTCTTTAATGGCCCAATATGCCTTATGTTCTAGTTCGAGAGGTAAGTGGCAAGCTTTTCCATAAACCATTTTATACGGAGACATACCCATAAGATTTTTGTTTGCAGTTCTATAAGCCCATAATGCATCATCAAGTTTCTTGGACCAATTCTTTCTATATCTATTAACAGTCTTTTGCAAAATTAATTTAAGCTCTCTATTACTAAGTTCTACTTGACCACTAGACTGCGGGTGATACAGAGATGCAATTCTATGATTAACATCATACTTACCAAGCATTTTACGAAAAGCACCATGAATAAAATGTGAACCACCATCAGTCATTAAGTATCTAGGGATTCCAAACCTCGGAAAAATAACTTCTTTAAGCATCTTAATAGAGGTGTTATGATCAACACTACTAGTTGGAATAGCTTCTACCCACTTAGTAACATAATAAACAACAACTAAAATATGTGTATACCCATTAGAGGAAGGAAACGGTCCCATATAATCAAAGCCCCAAACATCAAATGGTTCAATAACAAGTGAATAATTCATAGGCATTTCTTGACGTCTGCTAATATTACCAATTCTTCGGCATTCATCACAAGACAAGACAAACTTACGGGCATCCTTGAAGAGAGTAGGCCAATAAAAACCGGATTGCAATACCTTATGTGCAGTTCTATATCCAGCATGGTATCCTCCATAAGCCTCGGAGTGACACTTACGTAGGATCTGTTCCTGTTCATGCTCAGGTACACAACGTATAATGACACCATCTACTCCTTCTTTATAAAGGTGTGGGTCATCCCAAAAGTAATGTATTAAATCATAGATTTTTTTTTCTTTTGCTGGTATGTGAGACTAGGTGGTATAAATTTAGCAACAATATAATTAGCATAATCAGCATACCATGGAGCAGTACAAGAAGCATTTATGACAGCCAATTGTTCATCAGGAAAGCTATCATCAATAGGTAGTGGGCCATCAAGAACATTCTCTAACCTAGACAAATTGTCTGCAATGGGGTTCTCAGCTCCCATTCTATCAATAATATGCAAATCAAATTCTTGTAGCAAGAGAACCCATATAATAAGTCTAGGTTTAGCATCTTTCTTTTCCATAAGATATTTAATAGCATCATGATCAGTGTGAACAGTTACCTTAGAATCAACAATATAAGGTATTAACTTATCACAAGAAAATACAATTGCTAAAAATTCCTTTTCGGTAGTAGCATAATTTCTCTGGGCACTATCTAGAGTTTTACTAGCATATTGAATAACATTTAATTTCTTATCAACTCTTTGTCCTAGAAGAGCCCCTACAGCATAATCACTAGCATCACACATAATTTCAAAGGGTAAATTCCAATCAGGTGGCTGAACAATAGGTGCAGAAATCAAGGCTTTCTTAAGTATTTCAAATGCTTCTACACAATCATCATCAAAGACAAATGGAACATCTTTTTGTAAGAGATTAGTCAGAGGCCTAGAAATTTTAGAGAAGTCCCTAATGAACCTCTTATAAAAACCGGCATGACCAAGGAAACTTCTTATACCTTTAATGTCCTTAGGACACGGCATCTTTTCAATAGCATCAACCTTAGCTTTATCAACTTGAATACCTCTTTCAGAAATTTTATGCCCCAAGACAATACCTTCATTAACCATAAAGTTGCACTTCTCCCAATTCAAGACAAGATTAGTTTCTTCACATCTCTGCAAAACTCGATCGAGGTTGCTTAAGCAATCATCAAAAGAAGTTCCATATACGGAGAAATCATCCATGAAAATCTCAACAATCTTTTCACAAAAGTCAGAGAATATAGCAGTCATACATCTTTGAAAGGTAGCAGGTGCATTGCATAAACCAAAAGGCATACGTTTATAAGCAAAGGTACCGAAAGGGCAAGTAAAAGTTGTCTTTTCTTGATCCTCTTTTGACACGGGTATTTGAGAGAAACCGGAATAACCATCTAGAAAGTAAAAATGTGTATGTTCGAATATCTTTCTAGCATTTGATCAATAAAAGGTAAAGGGTAATGATCCTTTTTAGTAGCTTTATTTAATTTGCGGAAATCAATTACCATTCTATAACCTGTAACAATTCTTTGTGGGATCAATTCATCTTTATCATTAGGAACAGCAGTAATACATCCCTTCTTAGGGAAACAATGGACAAGACTTACCCACTGACTATCAACAACGGGATAAATTATACCTGCCTCCAGAAGCTTTAGTATTTCTTTTCTTACAACTTCTTTCATCTTAGGATTTAACCATCGTTGGTGATCAACAACTGGTTTCGCATCTTTCTCCAATTTTATTTTGTGCTGGCATAGAGTTGGACTAATGCCCTTAAGATCATCAAGAGTATATCCAATAGCAACACGATGCTTCTTCAGAGTTTTCAATAATTTCTTTTCTTCATGCTCTGAAAGGTTAGCACTAATAATAATAGGATATATGTTTTTCTCATCAAGATAAGCTTATTAAAGAGTATCAGGTAAAGGTTTAAGCTCAAAACGGGATCACCCTTGAGTGGACGAGGAGCCCCTAGAATTTCAACACGCAAGTTGTGTTTCAAAATAGGTCCCTGTTTAAAGAATACTTCATCTATTTCCCTTCTTTCATTCATAAACATATCATTTTCATGGTCGAGCAAATATTGTTCTAAAGGATCATTAGGAGGCACGACAATAGAAGCAAGACCAATAATTTCATCTTTACTAGGCAATTCTTTATCATGGGGTTGTCTACGAAATTAGCAAAATTAAACTCATGAGACATATCCCCCAAACCAATAGTAACATCCTTTTTGCAATCTATCCTAGCATTAACAGTATTCAAGAAGGGTCTACCAAATATAATGGGACAAAAGTTATCTTGTAGGGAACCAAGAACAAGAAAATCAGCAGGATATTTAACTTTCCCACACAAGACTTCAACATCTCTAACAATCCCAATTGGTGAAATAGTGTCTCTATTGGCAAGCTTAATTGTAACATCAATTTCCTCTATCTCAGCAGGTGCAATATCATGCATAATTTCTTTGTATAAGGAATGAGGTATTGCACTTGCACTAGCACCCATATCACATAAGCCATGATAGAAATGACCTCCTATTTTAACAGAAATAACAGGCATGCCTACAACAGGTCTATGTTTATTTTTAGTAATAGGTCTAGCAATTCTAGCAGCTTCATCACAAAAGTAAATAACATGCCCATCAATATTATCGGCCAGGAGATCTTTAACCATAGCAATACTAGGTTCAACTTTAATTTGCTCAGAGGGTGTAGGTGTTCTAGTATTACTCTTACGAACCACAGTTGAAGTTTTAGCATGATCCATTATTTTAACAGGGAAAGGTGGTTTCTCAATATAAGCAGTAGGAACAACAGGATCAACATTATAAGTGATAGTCTTTTCCTCAACTTTAATAGGTGAAACTACTTTTACTTCAATGGGAAGATTATATTTAAACCACTTCTCCTTAGGGAGATCAACATGAGTACCAAAGGATTCATAGAAAGAAGCTACTATCTCAGAGTCAAGTCCATATTTAGTGCTAAATTCACGGAAAACATCGGTGTCCATAAAAGATTTAACACAATCGAACTTAGGTGTTATACCTGACTCCATACCTTCATCGAGATCCCAATCTTCAGAGTTGTGTTTAATTCTTTCCAATAAATCGCATTTGAATTCAATAGTCTTCATCATAAAAGAGCCAGTACAAGAAGTATCGAGCATGGAGCGATTATTGAGAGAAAGCCGAGCATAAATTTTTTGAATAATAATTTGTTTTGAGAGATCATGATTGGGGCATGAATATAACATTGACTTAAGCCTCCCCCAAGCTTGAGCGATGCTTTCTCCTTCACGAGGCCAAAAATTATATATATAATTACGATCACGATGAACTAGATGCATAGGATAAAACTTCAGATGAAATTCCAGTTTCAATCGGTTGTAGTTCCATGATCCCATTTCATCACATAACTTAAACCATGTCAATGCCTTTCCCTCCAAAGATAAAGGGAAGACCTTCTTCTTGATAACATCTTCGGGCATACCTGCAAGCTTAAATAATCCACAAACTTCATCCACATAGATTAAGTGTAAATCGGGATGCAATGTTCCATCTCCTGTAAAAGGATTAGCTAGCAGTTTCTCTATCATACCCGAAGGAATTTCAAAGTAATCATTTTCAGTAGGTTCAGTAGGTTGAGGAGCAACTCTTTGCTCTACTGGTCGGGGTGAAGATACCCTGAACAAGCCCCTCAAAGGATTACTTTCCATAGTAACAAGTGACAGTAAATTTCAGCACACTGTATAAATTTTTCCTTACCAAATCCCACCTACCAAAGCCGCTTCACTCCCCGGCAACGGCGCCAGAAAAGAGTCTTGATAACCCACAAGTATAGGGGATCTATCGCAGTCCTTTCGATAAGTAAGAGTGTGGAACCAACGAGGAGCAGAAGGAAATGATAAGCAGTTTTCAGTAAGGTATTCTTTGCAAGCACTGAAATTATCGGTAACAGGTAGTTTTGTGATAAGGTAATTTGTAACAGGTAACAAGTAATAGAAGTAAATAAGGTGCAGCAAGATGGACCAATCCTTTTTGTAGCAAAGGACAAGCCTGGACAAACTCTTATATAAAGGAAAGCGCTCCCGAGGACACATGGGAATTATCGTCAAGCTTGTTTTCATCACGTTCATATGATTCACGTTTGGTACTTTGATAATTTGATATGTGGGTGGACCGGTGCTTGGGTACTGCCCTTCCTTGGACAAGCATCCCACTTATGATTAACCCCTCTTGCAAGCATCCGCAACTACAAAAGAAGTATTAAGGTAAACCTAACCATAGCATGAAACATATGGATCCAAATCAGCCCCTTATGAAGCAACTCATAAACTAGGGTTTAAGCTTCTGTCACTCTAGCAACCCATCATCTACTTATTACTTCCCAATTCCTTCCCCTAGTCCCAAACAATGGTGAAGTGTCATGTCGTCGACGTTCACATGACACCACTAGAGGAGAGACATCATACATCTCATCAAAATATCGAACGAATACCAAATTCACATTACTACTTATAGCAAGACTTCTCCCATGTCCTCAGGAACAAACATAACTACTCACAAATCATATTCATGTTCATAATCAGAGGGGTGTTAATATGCATAAAGGATCTGAACATATGATCTTCCACCGAATAAACCAACTTGCATCAACTACAAGGAGTAATAAACACAACTAGTAACCCACATGTACCAATCTGAGGTTTTGAGACAAAGATTGGATACAAGAGATAAACTAGGGTTTGAAATGAGATGGTGCTGGTGAAGATGTTGATGGAGATTGACCCCCTCCCGCTGAGAGGATCAATGGTGATGATGATGGTGATGATTTCCCCCTCTCGGAGGAATGTTTCCCCTGCAGAACAGCTCCGCCGGAGCCCTAGATTGGTTCCGCCAAGGTTCCGCCTCGTGGTGGCGGAGTTTCATCCCGTGAGTTTGCTTATGATTTTTTCTCGGACGAAATACTTCATATAGCAAAAGATGGGCACCAGAGGCCTGCCAGGGGGCCCACGAGACAGGGGGGCGCGCCCCCACCCTCGTGGCCAGGTTTTGGGCTCCCTCTAATTAATTCTTTCGCCAATATTTTTTATATATTACAAATCATGCTCCCGTGAAGTTTCATGACTTTTGGAGTTATGCAAAATAGGTCTCTAATATTTGCTCCTTTTCCAGCCCAGAATTCCAGCTGCCGGCATTCTCCCTCTTCATGTAAACCTTGTAAAATAATAGAGAAAAAGGCATATTGTGACATAATGTGTAATGACAGCCGATAATGCAATAAATATCGATATAAAAGGATGATGCAAAATGGACATATCACTAATACCTTCAAATATTCTTTGGCTCCCCTTGTGTTGAATCTTTAAATTTGGGTTGAATACTCTACCCTCAAAAACTGTTGCGATCTATCCCCTATACTTGTGGGTTATCAAGACCTTTTTCTGGCGCCGTTGCCGGGGAGCATAGCTATATTTGTTGAGTCACTTGGGATTATTATCATATTATCACTATGAAGAATCTGAAGGATCCAAAGACTAAGATACTTCCCTCAAGGACGAGGGGAGGTAAGGAACTGCCATCCAGTTCTGTTTTTGATTCACCTTCTGTTATGAATAAACTTGCAACACCACCACATCCTATTAATTCTGGTATGTCGCAAGTTATCGATGATGCTACTTCTACTATGAATGATGCTTATGATGATGCTAGTACCTTGCTTGATAATGATGATGCGCCACTTGGTGAATTTCTTGATAAACAAATTGCTAGAGTTATATACAACATGATGTTGTTGAATCTGATGATGAGCTTGAACCTGAATCTCCTGAAACACCTGCTAGAACTAGTCTTCCTAGATATGAATTGCCTAAGGTACCGTAAGGTTATGTAATGAGTGAAGAAACAACTAGAGATATTCTTGCTTGCAATGATAGAGATGATCTAGAGAAATTACTACACAGGTATAAAGAAAAATCTCTGAATGCTAGGATGAAATGTGATCCTAAGTTTGCTACTTCACCTATCTTTATTGATGATAAGTATTATGAATTCTCTGTCGACCCAGAGCTAATTACTCTAGTTGAATCTGATCATTTCCATGGTTATGAAACTGAAATTGTTGTGGCACATCTTACTAAGTTGAATGACCTAGCCACCCTTTTTACTCATGATGAGAAAACTCATTATTATTTTATTCTCAAATTATTTCCTTTCTCATTAAATGGTGATGCTAAAGCTTGGTACAATACTCTTGCTCCTGGTTGTGTGCGTAGTCCCCAGGATATGATTTACTACTTCTCTGAAAAATATTTTCCTGCTCATATGAAACAAGCTGCCTTATAAGAAATATTTAACTTTGTGCAAACTAAAGAAGAGAGTCTCCCACAAGCTTGGGGGAGGCTTTGACAGTTACTTAATGCTTTGCCTGATCATCCTCTTAAGAAAAATGAAATACTTGATATCTTCTATAATGGACTAACCGATGCTTCTAGGGACTTCCTAGATAGTTGTGTCGGTTGTGTTTTCAGGGAATGGACTGTTGGACAAGCTGAAGAATTATTGAATAACATATTGAAAAATTATGATGATTGGACTATTCCTGAACCACCGCCTAAACCTACTCCAAAGAAGAGGGGTATATTATATCTCAGTCCTGAAGATATGCAAGAGGCAAAGAAATCTATGAAGGAAAAAGGTATTAAAGCTGAGGATGTTAAAAATTTACCTCCTATTGAAGAAATCCATGGGCTTAATACACCACCAATGCCTAAGGTGGTAGAGGTAAATTCTCTTATGAAGTTCAATGATAGTGATAATCCTCACAATATGCATCCTAGTCAATGCCTTTATGAATTTGAAAACTACATTAGAAAACAAGATCACTTCAATGCAAATGTTATGAAACAATTGAAATACAACTCTGATATGATTGCTCGCTTGAGTGACTTGTTATTTAGAATATCAAATGATGTTCGAGGTGTTGGAAAACATGCTTCTATGGTTCAAACTCAGTTAGAACAAGTTGCTAAATCTCAAAGAGAATTGCTTGATGAAATGAATCATAATATGCATGACTTTGCTATTAGAGTTGCAACTAGAGGAGGTAAAATGACTCAGGAACCACTTTATCCTGAGGGAAACCCTAAAAGAATTAAACAAGATTCACAAATAGCTAACACTAGTGCATCTAGTCCTTCTAAAAAGAATAAGAAAAAGAAAAATGATAGGACTTTGCACACTTCTAGTGAACCTGAAATAGAAAATTAAACCTCCTGATAATGAAAATGAAGTTTCTATCTCAGATGTTGAAACTCAATCTCGTAATGAACACTCACATACTGGTAATGAAAAAGTTAACGATGAGGTTCATGAAGACTCTCAACCAAACAATGAAAAAGAACCAGATAATGATGTTGAGATAGAACCACCTGTTGATCTTGATAACCCACAACCTAAGAATAAAATATATGACAAAAGAGACTTTGTTGCTAGAAAACACGGTAAAGAAAGAGAACCGTGGGTTCAAAAACCTATGCCTTTTCCACCTAAGTCAACTAAAAAGAATGATGATGAAGAATTTGAACGCTTTGCTGAAATGTTGAGGCCAGTCTTTTTGCGTACTCGCTTGACTGATATCTTGAAAATGCCTCCTTATGAAAAGTATATGAAAGACATCATCACAAATAAGAGAAAAATACTGGAAGCTGAAATCTCCACTATGCTTGCTAATTACACTTTTAAAGATGGAGTACCTAAAACTTGGAGATCCGGGAATAAGAACTATACCTTTCTCTATCAAAAAGAATTATGTGAAAACTGCTTTGTGTGATTTAGGAGCTGGTGTTAGTGTTATGCATCTCTTTATATAAAAGACTTGACTTGAATAAACTCACACCTACTGAAATATCTTTGCAAATGGCTGATAAATCAACTGCCATACCTATTGGTATCTGTGAGGATGTGCCCGTTGTTGTTGCTAATGTTACTATTTTGACTAACTTTGTTACACTTGAGATGCCCAAAGACGACAACATGTCAATTATCCTTGGTAGACCCTTCTTGAATACTGTAGGGGCTGTTATTGATTGCAATAAAAGCAAGGTCACTTTTCATATCAATGGTAATGAGCATATGGTGCACTTTCCGAAGAAACAATTCCAAGTGAATGTTATTAATGTTATTGAAAAATCTCCAAAAATCACTGTTGGAAGTTTTCAAATACCTCTACCTACTGTCAAAAAGAAATATGAAATGCTTATTGTTGGGGAAATGCATATCCCCATTGAGGTAACTTAGTGATTTATGAAAGTTCTTCAGTTTCATGGTAATCGAAAGTGGTTGTTAATAATACTTGATCAACCTTATTAATGGATCATTTTTGAACAGTATGAAGTTGATGAATTTAGTAAGCACTACTTTTGTCCCAGCTTTTTATTCTCTGTTTTTATTAGTTAAAAAAAATAAAATTCCATGTTTTCTCTGTTTTCTGAATTTCCCATGCAATAAAAAAATGACCCAAAAATAAAAGTTCTCACGATGCCCTGAAAATTTTACACGATTTTTTCTGAATATTTGAGAATTTTTGGTGCAATAAACATCAGAGGGAGGTGCACCAGGTGGGCACAACCCACCTGGGCGCGCCAGCACCCCCAAGCGCGCCCTGGTGGGTTGTGGTCCCCACGTGGGCCCCCTCACTTATCTCTTTAGCCCACATCATCACTTACCTCGAGAAAAAAATCCGCATTGCTCTCTCTCCCATGTTCTTGAGCTCAAACCCGCGGATTTCGATCTCTTTGCTCGAAGCTCCGTTTCTAAAACTGTTTCGGGGGATTGTTGCTTGGTGTGTGACTCCATCATTTGTCCAATTGGCTTATACTTTGAATAATTAGCTACTCTTGGTGCTACTGTAGATGTGCTTGCATACTGAATTCTTAGTGTTCTAAGTAGTTTGAATGCTTGCTATGGCTTCTATCTATCCCTATGAGTAGTTGCTATCAATCGTACAAAGTTTTCTCGACAAATTTTTGTCACTCCAAAATTTTTATTTTCAGAAAATTGTACGCGGACATGATGAACCTATTTGGAAGGAGTTCTTCGAGGAGACGATCCTCGGGGGCATCTTCTAGTGACAGTTCTGATCGCCGGTCTTATGTTGAACCAAATGAAAGCTCCACGAAAAATGCTGCCACCAAGACATGTTTATGGCCTAGCGATGAATATATGGTGCGTGTGGGCATTAAGGAGGAATTTGAGCAATATGTTCACAATGCCGACCTCGGTCCCTACCTATCAGATAAGTGTGAATAGCACCAACTTCTCACTGAATCATTTGTCAAAGGATTTAAATATTTTCCACGTGAGTCTAGGGTGTCGTTTATGCTTTATGATAAACCATTTACTATCCCACTGGAGAATTTTGCTTACCATTGCAAACTTCCATTTTGGGGTTCGCTATATGAGCCACCAACGGTTGAGTTCGAGTCTTTCTTGACTAGCCTTTGCTATGGTGAAAATAGGGGAGCGAGACAAGGAAGAATAAAGAGCATTCGTTTTCCCGCAATTCAGTATTTTGCATTATTTAATGGGAAATACATAGTAGGCAAGCAAGACTGTAGCATACTTTGTGCACCAGACTTGAGCCTCCTTCACACCGCTCTCACTGTTGAAAGGAATTATAACCTTGGAGCGATTGTTGCACGTAGACTTCAGCACAATGCTAACAGTGGTTGGTTCTATGGTGGAATTTATGCCACGCGTTTAGCACGAGAGCTGGGTGTTTCGCCTTTGCCCTTTGATCCTATCCTACCCACGTGATATTTAGATTTTGACACTTTGAAGGAACACAAGATCCTTAAGGGAAAGGTTGATAATTTCACTTACAATCTAATGTTTAACCAAAAATCTATTGTGGACACATATTTGCCTCTGCCTGCTCTTTTTGACTATGACAGCAAGGGAAGATATTTTGTTCTTGGGAGCGAGGCCCGAGCTCATAACGCAGCAGTGGTGGCGGCACATCGTGGTGAGGCATCCACACCGAGAGCCTCTATGAGCTACCACGCCGACTACTACCCTCCAGGCTACTGATTCACTACCAAGTTAGGCCAAAAGCCTAAGCTTGGGGGAGTATGTGTCTCTCACCGAATTTACATTCATGTCCAGTTATTCCATTTGTCGGTGTTCATACCTTTTCATTGTATCATCCATGCTTAGATTTATTTTCTTGCTTTCATCTTGTGTGTTTGGAAAACTTTAGAAAACCCAAAAAAATAGTTGTAGTTAACTTACTTTATATGCATGCTTAGTAGTAGTACAAAAAAGAAAATCCAAAAAAGATTTCCTTGTTCTTCTTTTGCTTGTTGGGATTTTTCCCATGTAAATAGTTTTTCTTGTGTTTGCTTTTCCCTTTTATTTGCTTGCTAAAGAAAACCAAAAACTCCAAAAATATTTCGTGTCTTTCTCTGAATTTCTTTTCTTTTATTCGAGTTGTACCGAGGAGAAGACCACGATGAAAATGTTGAGTGGCTCTCATATGAATAACTGTTGAACTAATAAAGAGCCCATTTACCTTGTCTTCTCCTATTGAATAAAATGTTTGCAGATTCCAGCTTAGTGCATGGCACTCTTGCACTATTATTATTTTCATATCATTCGGTCGGGCAAGTGAAAAGCAATAATGACAACATTCGATGAACTGGTCGTGGCAAAGAGAAACTGGTATGAACTCGACTTTTTTTGTTTGTGTAAATATATTTAACCTAGTATCCATGCTTCAACCCATTATTATTAAACATGTTTGCAATGACAATTAGAGATTATAGTTTCTCATGCCATGCATAAGTAGCTGGGAGTTAATAATGATGTATCTTGGATATCAACATAGCGTTAAAATGATTGTGATGTAGTATGATGATATGGTATCCTCCTATGAATGTTCAAGTGGCTTTACTTGGTACATGTTCATGCATGTAGTTGAATCAAAACCAACATAGCCTCTATAATGTTTATATTCATGGTGTTCATATCCAACTCATGCTAGTGTCCAATGTTACTTACGCATAATGCATGGTTATGATCGTTGTTGCTCTCTAGCTGGCCGCTTCTCAATCTAAGTTGCTAGCCTTCGCCTGTACTAAGTGGGGATTCTGCTTGTACATAAAAAACCTTGAACCCAAAGTTATTCCAGGTGAGTCCACCATACCTACCTATATGCGGTATTACCCTGCCGTCCTAAGTAAATTTGCATGTGCCACCTCTAAAAACTTCTAAAAAATATCCGTTTTGTGTGCCTGGATCGTTCATGGAACGACAGGAGGTGGTCGGTATCTTCCATGCTAAGCGGGGTATTCTCAGGTCGAGCGTTTATTCACTCGCCATCGCACAAGAAAATGGGCGGTAATAGGGATTCCCAGTCCCAAACTCAAAAATGCAAATAATTAAAGAAAACTCCCCCAGGACTGATGTTGGTATGGATGATACCCGTTGTTTCAGACAAGCCGTGGAGTGTGATTGTTGGTGGAGGGGGAGTAAACCTTTAATTTTATCGCTTGGGAACCGCCACTAGCGTGCTTAGCATGGAAGATGTTGATAACTGATGGTCGTGAAGTAAATGAGAAGGGTGCATGTCTCAAAATATCATTTATCTCAGTTTTAAAAATTGAGCTCTGGCACCTCTACAAATCACTGCTTCCCTCTGTGAAGGGACTTTCTATTTACTTTTATGTTGTGTCATCACCCTCTAAAACAGCGCTAGAAAATGAGTAGAGCACAGCGGTCATGATTTATGCATTGTGTGTAGCTAATGTTGGGTGCATCATGTAGCGAGCCGACCTCAAATGGTCCAGTCTCTGTGCTTAAGTGTCATCCCTGGATCGGTATTGTTGACACACACAGTACTCGAGGATTTATAACAGAGTTCAATCACACACTAATTACATCGAATGTCTCAAAAGAGAACTTATTACAATAATATGGCTAAAGGCTATCTAAAAACGATAACAACGGAAGCTTCGAAGGTAGTAGAGTCCATCCAACTCCACGGCAAAACTAAGTGCATGACAACGACCTAGAGCACCTTACTCTTCGTCTGAAAATTATGCAACACAATACATTGCAGCCTGTGTAGGTCAGTACATGGAATATGCTGGAAAAATAACACTATAGAGCAATGAACAGACAACAGCTATAACTACATGCATATATGGCTGGTGGAGGCTCTATGGTTATCATTTGCATAAAGCTAGTTGATACGTCTCCAACATATCTATAATTTTTTATTATTCCATGCTATTATATATATATATATATATATATTCTATTTTGGATGTTTAATGGGCTTTATTTTACACTTTTATATTATTTTTGGGACTAACCTATTAACCTAAGGCCCAATGCAAATTGTTTTTTTGCCTATTTCAGTGTTTCACGGAAAAGGAATATCAAACGGAGTCCAAACAGAATGAAACCTTCGGGAACGTGATTTTTGGAACAAACGTGATCCAGAGGACTTGGAGTGGACGTCAAGAAACAAACGAGGAGTCCACGAGGCAGGGGGGCGTGCCTACCCCCCTGGGCACACCCTCCCCCCTCATGGGCCCCTTGTGGCTCACTCGACCTACTTCTTCTTCCTATATATACTCACATACCCTGAAAACAGCCAGGAGCACCACAAAACCCTATTTCCACCGCCGCAACCTTCTGTACCCAAGAGATCCCATCTTGGGGCCTTTTCCAGAGTTCTGCTGGAGGGGGCATCGATCACGGAAGGCCTCTACATCAACTCCATGGCCTCTCCAGTGATGTGTGAGTAATTTACTTCAGACCTTCAGGTCCATAGTTATTATCTAGATGGCTTCTTCTCTATCTTTGGATCTCAATACAAAGTTCTCCTCGATCTTCTTGGAGATCTATTTGATGTAACTCTTTTTGCGGTGTGTTTGTTGAGATCCGATGAATTGTGGGTTTATGATCAAGTCTATCTATGAATAGTATTTGATTCTTCTCTGAAATCTTTTATGTATGATTGGTTATCTCTGCAAGTTTCTTCGAATTATCAGTTTGGTTTGTCCTACTAGATTGATCATTCTTGCAATGGGAGAAGTGCTTAGCTTTGGGTTCAATCTTGCGGTGCTCGATCCCAGTGACAGAAAGGGAAACGACACGTATTGTATTGTTTCCATTGAGGATAAAAAGATGGGGTTTATATCATATTGCTTGAGTTTATCCCTCTACATCATGTCATCTTACCTAATGCATTACTCTGTTCTTATGAACTTAATACTCTAGATGCATGCTGTATAGTGGTCGATGTGTGGAGTAATAGTAGTAGATGCAGGCAGGAGTCGGTCTACTTGTCACGGACATGATGCCTATGTACATGATCGTGCCTAGATATTCTCATAATTATTCGCTTTTCTATCAATTGCTCGACAGTAATTTGTTCACCCACCGTAATACTTCTGCTATCTTGAGAGAAGCCACTAGTGAAACCTATGGCCCCCGGGTCTATCTTTTATCATATAAGTTTCGAATCTATTTTACTTTGCAATCTTTATATTCCAATCTTCCAATCTTTATCATAAAAATACCAAAAATATTATCTTATCATCTCTATCAGATCTCACTCTCGTAAGTGACCATGTAGGGATTGACAACCCCTTTATCGCGTTGGTTGCGAGGTTCTTATTTGTTTGTGTAGATACGATGGACTTGCATGTGGCCTCCCACTGGATTGATACCTTGGTTCTCAAAAACTAAGGGAAATACTTACGCTACTTTGCTGCATCACCCTTTCTTCTTCAAGGGAAAACCAATGTAGTGCTCAAGAGGTAGAAAGAAGAATTTTTGGCGCCGTTGCCGGGGAGTCTACGCACAAGTCAAGACATACCAAGTACCCATCACAAACTCTTATCCCTCACATTACATTATTTGCCATTTGCCTCTCGTTTTCCTCTCCCCCACTTCACCCTTGTCGTTTTATTCGCCCTCCTTTTCCGTTCGCTTTTTCTTCGCTTGCTTCGTCGTTATGGCTAGTCCTTTATCTACTCCTTTGTCTCCCGAGAATGAGGTCCTTAATTTTAAACAAAGGGAGGGAGAAAATTTAAAAGATGCTTGGTACAGAATTTGCAATGCGCAAAATAGATCTAGTAGGAAGCAATCTACTTCTGTTCTTCTTCGCAATTTTTATGTAGGCATCATTCCTTGGAATAGATATATTATTGATACCATTACTGGAGGAAATTTCTTGGGTAGCCACACTTTTGATTCTTATAATGCTATGATAGATTTGTTTGGCATGCCACCTCTCTTGGTTAATGGAACTATGTTAACTTTGGAACATGTTATGCAAAGGCTCGATATTATTGAAAATAAAGTTGCCACTGTTGAATTGATTGAGAATTTGGATAAAAAGATCCACAACCAAATTACCCAATATGGATCTAAGGTAGGAGTCATTCTGAAAAGTTTTAAAGAAAAAGAACCCGTAGTGAATGAAAGAATAGACCAAGATTCCGAAAGAATTGATAAACTTGAGGGTATTATTACCAACTTAGGGCACGCTTTTTTCTGCCGTAAGGAATACTCCAAATCCTCGTACCAAAGTTGCCAAAGTAATGTACGTTCCTAAGAATAAGGGTGAAACTTCTAGTAAGGAAAATGCGGATCTCAAATCCATAAGTGTTCACCCCAACTGTCTCGCTATCATTAAGGAACCCTTTGCTACAAATGATTTTCTTGACTTCTTGCCTAAGAGTTTAATCATTAATAGAAAGAAGGAAACTCCTAAGGGTTATAAGTGTTCTATTGAAGAATTGCCTACCAAAGATGGCAATACCTAGATCTATCCTTGCCTTTATGCCTAGCTAGGGGCATTAAACGATAGCGCTTGTTGGGAGGCAACCCAATTTTATTTTTGTTTCTTGCTTTTTTATTCTGTTTAGTAATAAGTAATTCATCTAGCCTCTTTTTAGATGTGGTTTTATGCTTTTAATTAGTGTTTGTGCCAAGTAGAACCTTTGGGAAGACTTGGGGAAAGTCTTTGCGATCTTGCTCTAAAAAACAGAAACTTTAGCGCTCACGAGATTTGCTGCCATTTTTTACTGGAGAGTGCTATTTAGTTAATTCTTTTTGCAGATGATTAATAGATAAATTCCTCACGTCCAGCAATTTATTTTAGAATTTTTAGGATTCTAGAAGTATTCGAAACCTACAGACTGTTCTATTTTAACTGATTCTGTTTTTCGTGTGTTATTTGCTTATTTTGATGAATCTATGGCTAGTAATAGAGTTTATGAACCGTAGAAAAGTTGGAATATAGTAGGTTTAACACCAATATAAATAAATAATGAGTTCATTACAGTACCTTGAAGTGGTGGTTTGTTTTCTTTTACTAACGGAGCTCGCGAGATTTTCTTTTAAGTTTTGTGTTGTGAAGTTTTCAAGTTTTGGGTAAAGATTTGATGGATTATGGAACAAGGAGAGGCAAGAGCATAAGCTTGGGGATGCCTAAGGCACCACAAGGTAAAATCCAAGAACAACCAAAAGCCTAAGATTGGGGATGCCCCGGAAGGCATCCCCTCTTTCGTCTTCGTCCATCGGTAACTTTACTTGGAGCTATATTTTTATTCGCCACATGATATGTGTTTTGCTTGGAGCGTCTTGTATGATTTGAGAATTTACTTTTTAGTTTACCAAAATCATCCTTGCTGTACACACCTTTTGGGAGAGACACACATGAATTGGAATTTATTAGAATACTCTATGTGCTTCACTTATATCTTTTGAGTTGGACAATTTTGCTCTAGTGCTTCGCTTATATCTTTTAGAGCATGGCAGTGGTTCTATTTTATAGAAATAATTGATCTGTCATGCTTCACTTATATTATCTTTAGAACATGCTGGTAATTTGCTTTGGTTAAATTTTAAACACTAAGAGAAGTTGGATGCTTGATAGTTGTTTTGAGATATAAAGGTGGTAATACTAGAGGTGTGCTAATTGAGTAATTGTGAAATTGAGAAATACTTGTGTTGAAGTTTGCAAGTCCCGTAGCATGCACGTATGGTAAATGTTATGTGACAAATTTGAAGCATGAGGTGTTCTTTGATTGCTTTCCTTATGAGTGGCGGTCGGGGACGAGCGATGGTCTTTTCCTACCAATTTATCCCCCTAGGAGCATGCGCGTAGTGCTTGGTTTTGATGACTTGTAGATTTTTGCAATAAGTATGTGAGTTCTTTATGACTAATGTTGGGTCCATGGATTATACGCACTCTCACCCTTCCATCATTGCTAGCCTCTTCGATACCGTGCATTGCCCTTTCTCACCTTAAGAGTTGGTGCAAACTTCGCCGGTGCATCCAAACCCCGCGATATGATATGCTCTATCAGATATAAGCCTCCTTATATCTTCCTCAAAACAGCCACCATACCTACCTATTATGGCATTTCCATAGCCATTTCGAGATATATTGCCATGCAACTTTCCACCGTTCCATTTATTATGACACGCATTATCATTGTCATATTGCTTTGCATGATCATGTAGTTGACATCATATTTGTGGCAAAGCCACCATGCTTAATTTTTCATACATGTCACTCTTGATTCATCGCAATCCCGGTACACCGCCGGAGGCATTCACATAGAGTCATATTTTGTTCTAAGTATCGAGTTGTAATTCTTGAGTTGTAAATAAACAAAAGTGTGATGATCATCATTAGAGCATTGTCCCATGTGAGGAGAGGATGATGGAGACTATGATTCCCCCACAAGTCGGGATGAGACTCCGGAAGAAAAAAAGAGGCCATAAAAAATAAGACCCAAATAAAAAATGAGAGAAAAAGAGAGAAGGGACAATGTTACTATCCTTTTTCCACACTTGTGCATCAAAGTAGCACCATGATCTTCATGATAGAGAGTCTCTTATTTTGTCAGTTTCATATACTAGTGGGAATTTTTCATTATAGAACTTGGCTTGTATATTCCAATGATGGGCTTCCTCAAATGCCCTAGGTCTTCGTGAGCAAGCAAGTTGGATGCACACCCACTTAGTTTCTTTGATGATATTTCATATATTTATAGCTCTAGTGCATCTGCTGCATGGCAATCCCTACTCCTGGCATTGACATCAATCGGTGGGCATCTCCATAGCCCATTGACGAGCCGCGTCAATGTGAGACTTTCTCCCTTTTTTTCTTCTCACACAACCTCAATCATTATATTCTATTCCACCCATAGTGCTATGTCCATGGCTCGCGCTCATATATTGCGTAAAAGTTGAAAGAGTTTGAAAAGGCTAAGTATGAAACAATTGCTTGGCTTGTCATCGGGGTTGTGCATGATGAGAGCATTTTGTGTGATGAAAATGAAGCATGGCCAAACTATATAATTTTTAGGGATAAGCTTTCTTTGGCTATGTTATTTTGATAAGACATAATTGCTTGGTTAGCATACTTGGAGTATTATTATTTTTATGTCAACATTAAACTTTTATCTTGAATCTTTCGGATCTGAACATTCAAGCCACAATAGAGAAAATTACATTGAAGAATATGCTAGAAAGCATTTCACATCAAAAATTCTGTTTTTATCATTTACCTACTCGAGGACAAGCAGGAATTAAGCTTGGGGATGCTTGATACGTCTCCAACGTATCTATAATTTTTGATTGTTCCATGCTATTATATATATTTTGTTTTGGATGTTTAATGGGCTTTATTTACAGTTTTATATTATTTTTGGGAGTAACCTATTAACCCAAGGCCCATTGCAAATTGTTGTTTTTTTGCCTATTTCAGTGTTTTGCAGAAAAGGAATATCAAACGGAGTCCAAACGGAATGAAACCTTCGGGAACGTGATGTTTGGAACAAACGTGATCTAGAGGACTTGGAGTGGATGTCAAGAAACAAACGAGGAGTCCACGAGGCAGGGGGCGTGCCTACCCCCTGGGCGCGCCCTTCCCCCTTGTGGGCCCCTCGTGGCTCAACCGACCTACTTCTTCCTCCTATATATACTCATATACCCTGAAAACAGCCAGGAGCACCACGAAACCCTATTTCCACTGCAGCAACCTTCTATATCCAAGAGATCCCATCTTGGGGCCTTTTCCGGAGTTCCACCGGAGGGGGCATCGATCGCGGAAGGCCTCTACATCAACTCCATGGCCTCTCCGGTGATGTGTGAGTAATTTACTTCAGAGCTACGGGTCCATAGTTATTAGCTAGATGGCTTCTTCTCTCTCTTTGGATCTCAATACAAAGTTCTCCTCGATCTTCTTGGAGATCTATTAGATGTAACTCTTTTTGCGGTGTGTTTGTGAAGATTCGATGAATTGTGAGTTTATGATCAAGTCTATCTATGAACAATATTTGATTCTTCTCTGCAATCTTTTATGTATGATTGGTTATATTTGCATGTCTCTTCGAATTATCAGTTTGGTTTGGCCTACTAGATTGATCGTTCTTGCAATGGGAGAAGTGCTTAGCTTTGGGTTCAATCTTGCGGTGCTCGGTCCCAGTGACAGAAAGGGAAATGACATGTATTGTATTGTTTCCATCAAGGATAAAAAGATGGAGTTTATATCATATTGCTTGAGTTTATCCCTCTACATCATGTCATCTTACCTAATGTGTTACTCTGTTCTTATGAACTTAATACTCTAGATGCATGTTGGATAGCGGTCGATGTGTGGAGTAATAGTAGTAGATGCAGGTAGGAGTCGGTCTACTTTTCATGGACGTGATGCCTATATACATGATCATGCCTAGATATTCTCATAATTATTCACTTTTCTATCAATTGCTCGACGGTAATTTGTTCACCCACTGTAAAACTTATGCTATCTTGAGAGAAGCCACTAGTGAAACCTATGGCCCCCGGGTGTCGGTGTACTAGAATAGGGGTACCCTAGTACCCCGAACTTGTGCACGGGCAGTTGCAGCACCCCGCGGCAAAGGCTTGCCGGGCGAACGCCAAGATCCCCCAAGGTTCCCTTGGAACCATCCAAGAACAAAGTATTTAAGCTAAGGAGACAAGACCCCGGCAAGAGGAGCTTGCCGGGAAGGCCAACCAAGGCGCTCCAAGGAACTTGCCGCGACGCGCCACGCGCTCCAGCAAGGCAGCAAGGCCCCGGCAAGAGGAGCTTGCCGGGAAGGCTAAACAAGGTACCCCGGGGCCCGGTGAGCGACGAGCTTCTGGACCCGGCAAGATAACAACAGCGGCAAGGCGCTTGCCGTGGCAGGCGGCCACTCTGCGCCCACGCTCCAGCACATCCACCAACGTGTCGCTCTGGGGGCCTCTCTGGGCGCGCGTGGTGGGAGGCTGTGCAGCCAGCGGTGCGCAGTGGCATGCGAAGCTGACAAGATCGCCATCGTGGCGGACGGTGGCGCCCCTAACGGTCCTTTTCTGCACTGTTCGGGCGACTTAGACGGGCATTTAATGCCCTTGTCCCCTGCCGTCAGGGTTAGGTAGGATGCACTGTACAAGCAACTGTACCAACTACCTCACTTTTTACATTTTTACCCTCCTCTGCGTTGCCACCTGTCGGTGACCCCTTTAGCGTATAAAAGGAGGCCCATGCGCAACGTAGGGGGGTTTGGTTCGGAGCCTCAGACAGTCGGCTTTGATCCATTGGTAGCCCAGAAAACACATCACTCTCTCTCGCTCGAGAGCAAGAACACCAGATAATACAACTAGACAAGCAGCAGTAGGAGTGTTATCTCTCCGGAGAGCTCCGAAGCTGGGTAAACTGCTCGTGCTTCGCCTCGATCCGCTCTTCGTGCGATCTCCGCCCCCCACCGAACCGAAAGGGGCCCGGTCCGCCGGCCCCATAGGTGTTCGTGGATCAGTTTCCCCGACATCTTTGGCGCGCCAGGTAGGGGGTGTCGAGATTGTGTGAACCAGATCCGGCGTTCACATGAGCTAGATCCTTATTCCCTTCATCAACATGCCACCGAAGAAGAAGACTTCGACGGCAGCCGCTCCATCCACGTCACTTCCGCCACCGTTGGAGCAAACGAGTGGTGGGATGGACGCCGGCGGAAGAAAGGACGTCGACGAGGAAGCTCATGATGCCGCCAGGTCCAAGAACAAGGCTGCACAAACCTCGGCGACTGTACATGTTCCACGCCACTCTCAAGAGGCGCAGGATCAACAACGTCATGGCGCTAGCAGTGCCATACGCATAATAGTCCAAGACCAAGCTGGTGGATCTCGGGCCGCTCAAGACCAGCATGCACGCCAGCGTGCTGGCACGAGCGGGGCGCGGTCGCCTGGACGGGATACTGCTCCTTCTAACATAGTTAGAAGTTCGAGCACATACCGCTACTCGCGCCGTCCGCCACTGCCACCCACCACTCCAGCAGAAGCTTTGGCGCGAGCTCAACTTCTCCTAGATTACCCTCCGACGTCGGACAAGATCAACGAATGGAGAGCCACCATTCAGAGTCTCATCAGCTACGCCAACGGCGACGCTCCACGGCGGCCGAGCGCGTCGCCGCCGCGACAGGACCGCCGAACGCGAGCCAGTGGCGACGAAACGGGCGAAGGTGCAACTACCATGCAATCACCGCCCCGAAGGCCAAGATCGCCGACTCGCCGGATCCACATCGACAGCGACTCCACTGCATCGTCGGATCCACGAGCTCGTCGCGATCAGCGCCAAGTTCTTCATGATCGACAACAAGAAGACGCTCGAACCCGCATCGAGCGCCGAAGAGAAGCGCGACGTCAATCCGACAAGCGCGCTGGGCCCTCTGTTGACATGCATGCGCCAGGGGAACCAGGCGATCTGCCGTATGCGGTAGGTTGTCCTGCGTTCACTCGTGAGCTGCGGCAAGTCCAGTGGCCCAGTACAAAGAACTTCAAGCCAGACGTACCGGAGAAGTACGACGGCAAGACGCATCCGTCAGAGTTCCTCAGCATCTACACCATCGCGGTGCAAGCTGCCGGGGGACGAGATGATAAGATCCTTGCCAACTACTTCCCGCTGGTACTCAAGCCCAACGTCAGATCCTGGCTCATGCACTTGCCGGACAACTCCATATCCTCTTGGGCTGATCTGTGCCACCAGTTTGTCGACGCCTTTACCGGCGGACACAAGCCTCATGGCCAGGAGAGTGATCTTCATCTGCTCGCCCAGAAGGAAGGAGAGCCCCTGCGCAAGTACATTCAGAGATTCAGTAGTGTGCAGCACAACATCCCAGACGTCCACCCTACCGCGGTGATCAGCGTGTTCCATCAGAACGTGCGGAACCGCAGAATGCGGGAGGAAATGGCGATGTGCAAGATCAGGGACGTCAGTGAGTTATATGCACTGGCCGACAAGTGTGCACGTGCTGAGGAAGGGAGGAGACTCCCCGGAGAAAATAAAGGAGTGGAAGGATCTGACAGCGAAGATGCCACCCCGACAAGGAAAAACCGGCGGTGGAACAACAGAAGGAGGAAAGGCAAAGAAGTGCTAGTTGTTGAGCAGTCCAGCAACGATGGCGGCGCCAAGGAAGCCAAAGCTGGTGACTCCAGCAAGGAGGTTGCCGCGGAGGTGGCGGTCGCCGACAAGCAGGACGGCACCAACAAGCAGTATTGCAAGATTCACCGCACCAAGGGCCATGATCTTCAGAACTGCAAGAGGGTCGAGCAGCTTGTTGAGCAACAGAAAGCTGAATACGAGCGGCGCGACAAGGAGAAGGCCCAGGAAGGAGCTGGTGGATTCGGCAAGAAACGTCCCGGCCGAGGAGGACGCCGCGGCAAGGCCAAGCAGCGGCAAGGAGACAGACCTCCTCGCGGCAGCGACAAGGATGAAGATGACGACGACGATGAAGATATGGATGATGAGGAGACCGATGAGCAGGAGTTCCAGAAAGCTACAGAGGTCCTGTGCGTTGACGGTGGTGCTTCTCTGCATGCCTCGCACCGCCAGCTCAAGCAGTGGATGCGGGAGGTTAATGCAGCAGAACCACCCGTCGAGTCACGTAGGCCTCTCAAAATGGTCCAGCACGCCTATCATCTTTGATATTGAGGACCACCCGGATCGCATAACTGCGGTCGGGTGCTTGCCGATGTTGGTTTCACCAACAATCCGCAACCTCAAGGTCACTAAGATGCTAGTTGACGGCGGGGCCGGTTTGAACTTGATCTCCTCCGTGGTGCTCCAGAAGCTCCAGATCCCTGACAGCGAGCTCGAAGAGACCGACATATTTCAAGGAATCAACCCGGGAAGGAGCAAGCCAAAGGGAAAGATCACGTTGCCGGTAACATTTGGCAGTGAGCTGAACTTCAGGACTGAGAGGGTCACGTTTGACGTTGCCGACTTTCCATTACCTTACAATGGAATCCTTGGCCGTCCGGCACTCGCCAAGTTCATGGCAGCCTCTCACTATGCGTACAACGTACTGAAAATTCCAGGCCCAATAAGTGTCATCTCTGTCCCTGGCGACAAGAAGGATGCTCTTATCTGTGCCGACAAGATCTACCGGGAAGCAGCAGCCGCAGCAGAACGAAGGACACTTGCCGCTGAAGCTCTCGGGGGGAAGAAGAAGACCAAGTCCAGCAAGAGCTCTGATGCCCACTCCGGCAAGCGCACCTCTTCGGAGTGCTGCGCTACCGTCGAGGACGCACCATCGAGCTCCACCGGCAAGTGCAAGAAGACGATGGCAGCTCCACCTGAGACTAAGAAGGTGTCCGCCAAAGAGGATGGCACTGGTGGTACCTTCACCATCAGCGCCACTCTTGACCCCAAATAGGAAAGCGCGCTCGTTGCTTTCCTGCGGGCGAATATCGACGTGTTTGCGTGGCAACCGTCTGATATCCCCGGTGTTCCCAGGAAAGTGATTGAGCACCACCTTGCCGTCTGTCCTCATGCGTGGCCCGTCAAGCAGAGAGTCAGGAAGCAGGTAGTAGAGCGCCAAGAATTCATCGCAGAAGAAATCAAGAAGTTGGAAGCAGCAGGCCTTGTCAGAGGAGTACTCCATCCCACGTGGTTAGCCAATCCTGTTGTTGTGGGCAAAGCTAACGGGAAATGGAGGCTTTGTATTGACTTCACTGATGTTAATAAAGCTTGTCCCAAAGACCCATTTCCCTTGCCGCGTATTGACCAGATTGTTGACTCCACAGCCGGATGTGATTTGCTTTCATTTCTTGATGCATACTCAGGATATCATCAGATCTTCATGGCAGAAGAAGATGAAGAGAAAACCGCATTTATCACCCCGTGTGGCACGTACTGCTTCGTACGGATGCCTTTCGGTTTGAAGAATGCTGGTTCAACATTCGCAAGGGTAGTTCACCATGCTTTTGAGACACAAATACACAGAAATGTGGAAGCTTACATGGATGACATAGTGGTCAAGAGCAAGGACAAAGCGACCTTGATTCAAGATTTAGATGAGACATTTGCAAACCTGCGCAAGATCAACCTCAAGCTTAACCCCGAGAAGTGCGTGTTTGGAGTCCCTTCCGGCAAGCTTCTCGGGTTCTTCGTGTCTCAGCGGGGAATTGAAGCCAATCCCGACAAGATCAAAGCCATTGAGCAGATCGAAGCACCAAAGCGCATCAAGGATGTACGAAGGCTTGCCGGTTGCGTGGCTGCTCTCAGCAGGTTTATCTCTAGATCTGCTGAGCGCGCCCTGCCATTTTTCAAAATTTTGAAAAAGGCAGGTCCAATGAAATGGACTCCGGAAGCGGAGGCTGCGCTGCAGGACTTGAAGAGATACCTGTCCTCCACTCCAACGCTTGTCGCACCTAAGCCGCAAAAGAAGTTGCTGCTGTATATAGCGGCAACCAATCAAGTGGTTAGTGCTGCATTAGTGGCGGAGAGGGAGGCAGATGATGAGCCAACAACCACGGCAGATCCATCCAGCGACAAGCAGGGGGCTTCGTTGACAAGCTCTGGTCCCGACAAACATGGGTTTGCGCAGGAACATGATGAGATGCCAAGGAGAATGGTGCAGCGCCCAGTTTACTTTGTCAGTTCTCTTCTGCAGGGGGCTAGATCAAGGTACTCTGGTGTGCAGAAGTTGCTTTTCGGCCTCCTTATGGCCTCGAGAAAGCTGCGCCATTACTTCCAAGCACATGAGATCATAGTCGTCACTCGCTTTCCGCTGAAGAGGATACTGCAAAATCCAGAAGCAACAGGCAGGATTGTCGAGTGGGTGCTGGAACTGTCAAGCTTTGGCCTCAAGTTTGAGAGCACCTCAACCATCCAAAGCAGAGCATTGGCAGAGTTCATAGCGGAGTGGACGCCAACCCCAGATGAAGAAATTCCAGAAACGAGCATCCCCGTCAAAGAGGCAAGCAAAGAGTGGCTGATGTACTTCGATGGAGCCTTCTCACTGCAAGGCGCCGGTGCAGGTGTGCTGCTTGTCGCACCCATCGGAGAGCACCTTAAGTACGTAGTCCAGATGCACTTTCCCAAAGAGCAAGCAACCAACAATACTGCAGAGTATGAAGGATTGCTTGCCGGTCTCAGAATCGCAGCAGACCTTGGGATTAAGAAGCTCATTGTCAGGGGTGACTCACAGCTTGTCGTCCGACAAGTGAACAATAACTACCAGAGTCCATTGATGGAAGCGTATGTCGATGAAGTGAGGAAGCTAGAGGAGCACTTTGACGGCCTACAAATGGAGCATATCCCAAGAGCTTAGAATGATATTGCTGATGGCCTGTCAAAGTGCGCCGCACTAAAGTTACCTGTGGAACCAGGGATCTTTGTGCTTAAGTTGACTCAACCATCTGTAACACCATCAACTGGACAAAGCAAAAAGAGGAAGTTGATTTCTGGTGACTACTTTCTGGCAGAGCTCCCCGAAGCCGCCGCCAAGAAAGTCCCCAAGATCAACACCAAGGATGCTGAGGGGCAGTCTGCTCCGGCAAGCCTAATGGTTTGTTCCGTTGAAGCAGACGCTCCCGACAAGTTTTGCTCCAGCAAGCTTGCCGGGGAACATCAAGCTCCGGCAGGGCCGCAAGTCCTTGCCGTAGAAGCAGATGTTCCCGCAGCAGAAGATGTGCCTTTAGTCCTTGTTGTCGAGCCACAGGCTCCAGCATGGGCACAGCAGATTGTCCATTTCCTTCAAACAGGAGAACTTCCCGAAGAACAAGAATAAGCGGAAAGAGTAGCCCGGCAGTCAAGTATGTACCAGTTTGTCGATAACATACTGTACAGAAGAAGACTCAACGGTGTGAAATTGAAGTGTATTCGTCGGGAAGATGGACAAAAGCTGTTGGCAGAGATACATGGAGGCATATGTGGCCACCACATAGGCGCAAGAGCACTTGCCGGCAAAGCTTTCCGGCAAGGTTTCTTTTGGCCGACAGCCCTCCAGGATGCAACTGCACAAGTAACCAAATGTGAAGCGTGCCAGTTCCACTCCAAACAGATACACCAGCCAGCTCAAGCTCTCCAGACAATCCCTTTATCCTGGCCATTTTCGGTCTGGGGGCTCGATATCCTCGGCCCCTTCCCCCGAGCTGTCGGGGGCTTTGAGTACTTGTACGTCGCAATAGACAAGTTCACAAAGTGGCCGGAAGTGCAGCCAGTGAGGAAGGTGACAGCACAGTCGGCAGTCAAGTTCTTCAGGTCGATTGTTTGCCGTTTCGGGATCCCTAACAGGATCATCACCGACAACGGCACGCAATTCACGAGCCGCACCTTCATGCAGTACGTCCAAGACCTTGGCGCCAAGGTCTGCTTCGCTTCTGTTGCTCATACGAGAAGCAACGGTCAAGCAGAGAGGGCAAATGCTGAAGTGCTGCGCGGACTCAAGACCAGAACTTTCGACAGGCTGCACAGATGCGGAAGGAACTGGATCGAGGAGCTGCCGGTGGTTCTTTGGTCGATCAGAACGACGCCAAATCGAGCCACTGGCCAGACACCTTTCGCTCTAGTCTATGGAGCAGAGGCAGTTCTCCCCACGGAACTCGTATACGGATCACCTCGAGTGCTCGCTTATGATGAGCTTGAGCAAGAACAGCTGCGGCAAGACGATGCGCTGCTCCTTGAGGAAGATCGTCTTCAGGCTGCTGTACGAGCTGCTCGATACCAGCAAGCTTTGTGCCGCTATCATAGCCACAAAGTTAAAGCCAGAAGCTTCGAGGAAGGCGACCTTGTTCTTCGGCGCGTTCAATCCGCCAAGAATTCCAACAAGTTGACGCCGAAGTGGGAAGGCCCTTATCGGGTGAGACAAGTCACAAGGCCTGGCGTTGTCCGCCTTGAGACCGAAGATGGCATTCCAGTGAGCAACTCCTGGAACATAGAACATCTTCGTAAGTTTTTCCCATAAGGCGCGGTTGCCGGAACCCGTTCCGGCAACCACCTTTTGTACAAGTCTTGCCGCTGTTGCATGTAATCCTTTGTACAAAGCCGGGCGCAGATCCCGTGCATAAGTAAAACCCCATGTGCTCCGCACAGCTTGTCCATTTCATGCGTTAGTTCCTTTCTTGCATGCAATTATCTGACACTTTGTGCAGCACCTACATCCGGTAAGCAGTAACGAGCCGAAGAGCTCCATATTATTATTTTCTCTTCTTTCTTTTTCTCTTAAAAGGAAAATAAGGTTCTCTCGCACACAAGTTTGCCGGGGGGGAAGGAGAAGATTGTGGTATGGGCTAGGCGTCGTTCAAACAAGGACTTGCCTTACCGGGAAGCAAATGACAGAAAAGCTAAGTTGCCAAAGTTTGAGCAATCACTTTTTCAAATTTTTTAGTTATCTTCCTCGAACGACCCTGCTTTGTATGGAAAACCTGTGCGCGGAGGAACCAACTCGTGGCTAGTTGCGCCCTTACTTTGTTTCGAGTCCGCTCAAAAGCTTAAGCATGCTGCATCTAGTCGCGACAAGGTTTTTTGTCGGAAGCAGCGCCGCCAGCAGGCTGCTGAAGTCCCGCACTCAGCGCTCGCGGCTCGGGCGCCTGCGCCGACAAGTTCCCTAGAAGCGTAGGGTAAAAACATACAAGGGAAGGAGTCTAGTAGAGGAAATAACATTGCAATTGATAACAGAAATAAAGTTATATTACAAAGATAACTTGTCGCAGCTCTAACAGACTGTTTTCATAACATGACTAGCAGCGACAAGGGAAAAGAAGAAATGGGCGGCCTAATCTACACGCCCGCCCTCGACTCTCTTGATCTCGCTCACCTTGTCCACAATGGGTGCGACAAGGGCCTTGAGTGCGTCCAGATCGGCGTCAGGCGGCAAGGACCTGATGACGTTGGTGAAGCTGAGGCCTGGGTTGCGGAAGGCCACCTTCATCAGCACCTTCTGGAGAACCCCAGCGCAGATTTTGCGCGACTCGTCGGCCAGCTGCTTCGGGATCCTCTCCCGGAGCCGCTGGAGTGCCGTCGCCACGCCCTTGAAGAATAGGCTAAGCTTGGCGCTGGGTTGAAGGCTCTCGTCGGAAGGATACCCAAAGTCCTCCATCCCCAGCTGCGCCAGCTCCTCGTTGATGACTGCGGCAGTGTTCACCAGACCTTCGGTCCAGTGCTCCACTGTGTCTCTGAACGAGTTCTGGGTAACTGCAATGCTCTCCAGCAGCGCCGCGTCAGCCTTGACCTTCTCCGCCAAGGTCTTCTCCCGCTCCTTGGCGGCCTCCAGCGTCTGCGTCAGCGTGGCCAGCTTCAGCTCCAGGTGTGCTTTGGAATCCTTGGCGGTGCTGAGCTCCTTGCCCCTTTCAGCGAGAAGGCCTTGCAGCTCACCGTGGGCGGCAGCATCCTTCTCGCGCTCACGCTTGAGCGCGGCAAGCTCCTCGCCGCTCTTCCCAATATCGGCCTCCAGCTGCGCCACCTTCTCCTCTAGCTCTTTCTTGGCGGCCTCTGCAGTTGCCGCGGCATCCTTTGCCTCCTTGAGCGCCCCGCCAAGTGCTCGCTCACGCTCGGCGAGCTCTTCCTCGTAGCTGTCGAGGTGGGCCTTCCGCTGCACTAGCTCACCTTCCCGCGGGAACTGCTTCTCGGCAGCCAGCCTTTGATTCTCTTCAGCCTCGGCCTTCTCGAGAAGAAAGGCCGTGCGCTCCTCGTCTACACGCTCCCGCTCCTGCGCCAGGGACCAGAGAGCTTCTTGATTTTGTCCCCTGAGCTCCTCCGCGCGCTTCTCCATGTCAACCCCCGCCTTCGCGACAAGCGCTTCCCGGGAAGCCAGCTTGGCTTGCCGGGTGCGGTAGAGTGATAGCAGCTTCCGCAGCAGCTGCTCCTCCTCAGCCTCGTCGCTGCTGCTACCGGGCGTGTCAACCAATGACAGCCCAGCAGAGGCGAGCACCTCCCCGTCAAAAGTCTCCCCCTCGACCGGTGCCCTGGAGCTCAACGCCCAGGGCAGCTTGATGAAGATATAGTCACCGGCCTGCAAGTAGGCGCTGGGCTGGGGCTCCTCGGAGCCCGGCTCCGCAGAAGCGGCAGAGGGTTCGGCGGTCAGTGCAGCGCCCGGCGCTCCTGCGGCCTCAGGGTCGTCAGTGCGATCGCCCGACCCCTCGCCGTCTTCCGCAGCAGCAGCCCCGGCGGCCTCCTCGCCGGCGATCACATCAGCACCGGCACCTTCCTCGCCGGCGCCCTCTGTCTCCATTGGCTCAGCCGAAGATGGGTCTGAAGAACGAAGAAGGGAGGGAAATCAATCAAAAATCCAAGAAAGGAAAAACAGAAGAAGCGGAACCCAAGGGAAAGTTTCTGGGCAAGTGGATTACCTGCGCCAAGATCTTCAGCTGCGGCCTCGGTCGCCGCAGGATCAGCAGTGCCGTCCCTTGCTGGAGAGTCCCCCCTTGCCGGAGAACGCTCCCTTGCCAGGGACTCCTCCCTTGGCGGCGCAGTCGAAGCAGGTGGCACTTCGGGGCTAGCCTCCGTGCGCTCCTGATGAGGCTGCTCTGCTCCTGCACAAGTCAACAAGCAAGATATCAATAAAGGAAAAAGCACTCAAGCGCGCCCGGCAGCAGAAGGCTAAACTATGAACTTACGCTGGGGGCTGCTCCGAGGGGTGATTGCCGGGTCCGTCAAGGTGGTCTCGGACCCACCTCCTGCCGACACGATGGGGTCATCCTCGATGACGATCACCGCGGCCTTGGCCCTCTTCGCCGCTCTCTGGGCCAGTGTTCTGAAAAGAAAGGAGTCCAGATTGGAGCAAGTCAGATACAAGATATAAACAGCAAGATTGAAGGATTATAAGAGCACCAAAGAAACTCACTCTTCTTCCTCCTCGTCGGAGCTGAGCGCGGAAAGATCGAAGTCCGGCCCTCCTCCGGTGCGGCGAGGTGGAGGAGTAGGATCCCTTGCCCGCTTGGCGGGGGCAGTGGCAGTGGCCCGGGAAGATCCCACTCCAGTTGCCGCTGCTGCGTGAGGCGCTCCCACGGCAACACTGCTTGCCGCGGTAGAGCGCGTCGCGCGGCTCGGTAGCTGTGGAGCCGGCTGCCGCCCTGCTGCGTCCCCGGCCCTGCGAAGGCGCCTCCTTCGCGGGGCCGGGGGCTCCGCCTGCGGCAAGCTCTCTGAAGGTTCAGCCTCCTCCTCGCCGGCCTCGCTCGACTCGGCTTCGGAACCAGCAGGCTCCTCCTCGCCCATGAACTCCGCGCGTTCGGCAAGGTTTGCCGCCTCTGCAGCCTCCGCCTCCTCCACAGTAAACCCAAACACACCCGCAGCTGCTGCGGCCGCAGCCTCTTCCGCCCTAGTAGCGATGAGCTGCAGCTCCTCATCGGTGGTGTCACGGGTGAGGCTCTTCTGCTCGTCGGCACGGACCGGCACTTCCTCCAAGGTGTCGAAGAATGCTCGCACAACGTCATCCGCAGGCTCTTGCCAAGTTGGGACGATGCCGTGTGAATCGCACAACGGCATCATGGCGCGGATCCGGTCAAGCGAAGAGTTATTGCACAAAGGAACTACGCCCCTCGGCAGTGTGAATGGGTGCTGGGGGTCGCGTTTGAATAATTCCAAGAGCATTGCGTCCAACTCCAAGACAGTGAAGTTGTAGTTCAGGCCCGGCCGCAGCCTCATGATGTCCGCCGAATTCTTGAATTCCCAGGCGGGCCTCCTCCTCTCCTGCAGGGGGGCAATGCGGCGGCGGAGGAAATCTGCCCCGACAGCACCTACGGTGAGCCCGGCAAGCCTGAGGCGAAGAATCCTAGTGATGGCGATCTTCAGCCTCTCGTCTTCCGGGGCCATGTTGCTCCAGTCATTGCCGCGCACTATTGGAGTTTGGCGCACGGCGGTGAAGGGCAGCGGATCCTCCTCGATGATCCAACACCACTCTGCTCTCCACTCCTCCCACTTGCTGCGAAGCTCACCCTCCAAGTACGCTTCTTTCTTGCCGACTCTCGAGACCCAGGCAATCCCTCCGGCAAGCGGCTCTCCTCTCTCTACCCGAGGTATGAAGAAGTGGCGGAAAAGGGCTACACTAGGGTGGACCCCGACAAAGTTTTCGCACAAGTGTGCGAAAACCGCCATGGTCAGGACAGCATTGGGGGTGAAGTCAAGGAGGCGGAAGCCATATGTGTTCATAATGTCACACAAGAACTCCGAGAAGGGCGGGCAGAGCCCGCAATAGAAGAATAGCGGGAAGAACGGGTACCCATTTGGAGCCGACTCCGAGGCAGCGGCCGGGAGTACCCTCATGCGCGGATGCGCACGCGTCTCCGTCGCCCAAAAGAGGTAGAAGTACTCCCTCAGCTCCTGCACGCCGAGCTGGGGGGTGAAGATGGCCCGCTCCTTCCGCAGCGCCGCGAGCCGCTGCGCCTCGGCTGACTTCACACCCTTTCCCTTGTCGGCTTTCGGGGCCATGGAGGAGGTGGTGGGGAAGGTCGACGGCGTGGTGATGCTGGTGGCAATGGGGGGCGGAGCGCTGCTCTCTCGGCTTCGGGAAGAAGGAGGGAGCGGCGGAGTTTGTGAAGAAGGAGTAGCAGCAACCAGCGAGGGGGGACGAACTGCCCTTGTTTCCTCTGCTTATAAAGAGGGACGGGGCGGACGTTTCGGCCTTCCAAATAAACAACCACCCACGATCTCTCCCACGATGCCGCATTCAACGCGTGCCGTTATGGGACAGTGCGGTGGATACGGAACAAGATTTGGCGTGGCCCAGCCCGTGTGTGCCCGTGCCCTGTCTTGGGCCTGGCCCAACAGCGCTCGGCACCGTGTCTGGCCCAGGCCCGGGGGCTCCTGTCGGTGTACTAGAATAGGGGTACCCTAGTACCCCGAACTTGTGCACGGGCAGTTGCAGCACCCCGCGGCAAAGGCTTGCCGGGCAAACGCCAAGATCCCCCAAGGTTCCCTTGGAACCATCCAAGAACAAAGTGTTTAAGCTAAGGAGACAAGACCCCGGCAAGAGGAGCTTGCCAGGAAGGCCAACCAAGGCGCTCCAAGGAACTTGCCGCGACGCGCCACGTGCTCCGGCAAGGCAGCAAGGCCCCGGCAAGAGGAGCTTGCCGGGAAGGCTAAACAAGGTACCCCGGGGCCCGGTGAGCGACGAGCTTCTGGACCCGGCAAGATAACAACAGCGGCAAGGCGCTTGCCGCGGCAGGCGGCCACTCTGCGCCCACGCTCCAGCACATCCACCAACGTGTCGCTCTGGGGGCCTCTCTGGGCGCGCGTGGCGGGAGGTTGTGCAGCCAGCGGTGCGCAGTGGCATGCGAAGCTGACAAGATCGCCATCGTGGCGGACGGTGGCGCCCCTAACGGTCCTTTTCTGCACTGTTTGGGCGACTTAGACGGGCATTTAATGCCCTTGTCCCCTGCCGTCAGGGTTAGGGAGGATGCACTGTACAAGCAACTGAACCAACTACCTCGCTTTTTACATTTTTACCCTCCTCTGCGTTGCCACCTGTCGGTGACCCCTTTAGCGTATAAAAGGAGGCCCATGCGCAACGTAGGGGGGGTTCGGTTCGGAGCCTCAGACAGTCGGCTTTGATCCATTGGTAGCCCAGAAAACACATCCCTCTCTCTCGCTCGAGAGCAAGAACACCAGATAATACAACTAGACAATCAGCAGTAGGAGTGTTATCTCTCCGGAGAGCTCCGAAGCTGGGTAAACTGCTCGTGTGCTTCGCCTCGATCCGCTCTTCGTGCGATCTCCGCCCCCCGCCGAACCGAAAGGGGCCCGGTCCGCCGGCCCCATAGGTGTTCGTGGATCAGTTTCCCCGACACCGGGTCTATCTTTTATCATATAAGTTTACAATCTATTTTACTTTGCAATCTTTATATTCCAATCTTTATCATAAAAATACCAAAAATATTATCTTATCATCTCTATCAGATCTCACTCTCGTAAGTGACCATGAAGGGATTGACAACCCCTTTATCGCGTTGGTTGCGAGGTTCTTATTTGTTTTTGTAGGTACGAGGGACTTGCGTGTGGCCTCCTACTAGATTGATACATTGGTTCTCAAAAACTGAGGGAAATACTAACGCTACTTTGCTGCATCACCCTTTCCTCTTCAAGGGAAAACCAACGCAGTGCTCAAGAGGTAGCACTAGTTTTTCCCTACAACAAAGGAATATATTTTATTTAACTACCAAGTTTGTTGAAAACATTGAGAATGGTAACCCCATCTCAATACCAATTAAAAGTTAACAACCCAACAAAATTAAGTAGAGTGTTGAGATCAACATAATAATCGAAGCACCAGATACTCAAGATGTCCATAACCAGGGACACGGCTAATCATGATTAGTTTGTACACTCTGGAGAGGTTTGCACACTTTTCCCCCACAAGACTCGATCTCCTCCGTTAAATTTCTTACCCTGCATGATGTTTGAGAAACGGATGACCGAGACATAGTCTTTCAGAAGCATTAACTCTTTACGACGGGTAGACAGTACTACCTACATCCCCTACATCTGCTAGTCTACCACTGAAAGAGGTCACACAACATACTTAACAATGCCAGAGCCCATAATGGCTTGTGGCTGCACACGGAAGTTTCCAGCATGAATAACATTATGATCCCTTTGAACATGGATGGCAAACCATAGGAAAATCACACAGATACCCCGGGATCTCCTTTGGACAACACTGGATTACCCCAGGTTCCCACAACCAAGCCACCCAGATGTGTACTAAGTGGCCACCTTAAGTTAAACCTTAATTAACAAAAATCTCACATCTTACATGGAATCTCTCAAACCAAACTACATCTATGAGCATAGCATAGCAGTATAAGCATAACGTAGAACACCCAGGGTTTAAAAACAAGACAATAGGTTCTACCTCATCAACTACTTCCCAGTACCCACATGTTATCAAGCCCTAACCATGAAGTGTTTGAGGATTGAATCTAATGCATAAAAACTGGGTAATAAGCGATATGATCAAAGGGTTACTTGCCTTGCTGACGGTCTGAAAACCCTAGTGAATCATAGTAGCAAGCCTCGCACGCCAGAAACTCTATCATGAACAAACAATAGCATGCATAAGCACTCAATCAATATGCAAGGGTAAAACTCAAATGTAAAGATCCAAACTGAAAGTTCAAATGAAGAGCTTCGATTTGCAAAAAGAAACAATCGAATCGGAGCTACGAAACTCAAACTACGATCAAAAAAATTCAAATTCAAATCTTCTTGAAACCAAATTTTAAGTTGTCAAAACCATGTTCAAGTTGACTATCTGGATAGACTGGAACAAGACGAAGATTTAGGCGTTGGTTTCACTCGATTTTGATAAACAAGCAAAAATTAACGAAGGTTTGAAGTTCAGGGACTAAACCATGATAAAAATATTTACGGATAGGTCCCTGGCAGAAAATAAAACTAAAAGAAAAACCTAACGAATGAACGTTTGTAAACAGAGGCTAACGAACGAACGTGTTCGCTAATAGAGAGGAGCGGGCGAACGTTTGTCAACTAACGAACGAAAAAAATGATCTAATAGTAATAATAAAAAACTGAACACAAAAACAGGCGAACCGGGCGGTTTTTATACCGGTCTTCGGTCGGCGGCGGCGGTCAACGGCGAGGTGGCGCGGCTCCAACGGCTTCGGCGGGCGAGGCGACAGCGGCGGCTATCGGG
>NC_041392.1:243487526-243495947 GCF_002162155.2 Triticum dicoccoides | reverse complement strand
GCGAGCGGCAGGCGGCGGCGCAAGGCAACGGCGGAGGCGGTGAGTGGCGGGGTGAGGTGAGAAGGGTCGGGTCGGCTTTTAAAGCCTTAGGGGAGGCGCGGCGGCTTGGGAAAGGGGTTACGGCGCGGCGGCGGTGTCCAGCTCGGACTCGAGGAGGAGTCCGGCAGCGAGACGGCGACGAGAGGCGGGGGCGCTAGCTGGGCCAAGGCCCGGCTCGGCTGGGCCGGCCCAGGAAAGTTTTTTTAAAATAAATTCCTCCGCGAATAAAAATCCTAATAAAATATAAAATTATATTAAAAAAATACCAGAAACAATTTTCACCGTCCAAACCTAATATTTAGGACAGGATGAACATTTTTCTGGCCTAGAATGCAGTTTTCAAAAATGCATATTTTTCCTAATTCAATTAAAATAGCAAAATAAAATACGGATAAAGCAGAAATTGATTTGAAAATTCTCCTCCAATATTTCTCTTCTATTGAAGAAGTCATATTATCTTCTCTCTTTTATTTTTGTTATTGAAAGTAATAGGAGGGAAAATCTTAAAATCAAATTGACCCTTTATTCAAATTTGAAATGGATTCAAATATGAAGTTTTAGTGAAACTCCAACTCTCTCCTTGGATCCTTGAGTTGCTTAAGATTTCTAGGATCACAACTAAATGCAAATAAAAATATGATATGCATATGATGACCTACGTATAACATCCAAATTGAAAATTGGGATGTTACAAACCTACCCCCCTTAGGATGAATCTCGTCTTCGAGATTCGGGTTGGCTAGAAAATAGGTGTGGGTGGTCTTTCCGTAGGTCTTCTTCTCGCTCCCAGGTGGCTTCTTCCTCGGTATGGTGGCTCCACTGAACTTTGCAAAACTTGATAACCTTGTTGCGTGTAACTCGGCTGGCAAACTCGAGAATCTTAACTGGTGTCTCCTCGTAAGTTAGATCGCTCTCCAACTGAATTGCTTCTAGGGGCACTGTATCTCTCAGAGGAATATCGACCATCTCTGCATGGCACTTCTTCAACTGGGAAATGTGAAACACATCATGAACTCCTGACGGTCCTTCGGGTAACTCCAACTTGTAGGCCACTTCTCTCATACATTCCAAAACTTTGTATGGACCTATAAATCTCAGGGCTAACTTTCCTTTAACTTCGAACCGTTTAACTCCTCATAGTGGTGACACACAAAGATATGCTCTGTCTCCGATTTCATAGACTACCTCCTTGGGTTTAGTATCATCATAACTCTTCTGCCTGGTCTGAGCTACCTTCAGTCTATTGTGAATCAACTTAACCTTCTCTTCAGACTCTTTGATTAAATCTGGTCCAAACAACTGACTGTCTCTAACTTCATCCCACATCAATGGTGTCCTGCACCTCCTTCCATGCAACGCTTCGAAAGGGGCCATCTTCAAACTAGTCTGATAACTGTTGTTGTAATAGAACTCTGCGTAAGGCAAATTATCATCCCAACTAGATCTGTAATCTAGCGCATAAGTTCTCAACATGTCCTCCAGAATCTGATTGACTCTCTCGGTCTGTCCATCTGTCTGCGGATGAAAAGTTGTACTGAACTCTAGCCTGGCACCCAAAGTCTGGTGCAGCTGATTCCAAAACTTTGAAGTAAACTATGTCCCTCTATCTGATATGATGTTCCTTAGAACTCCATGCACACATACGATCCTGGTCATATATATCTTAGCCAAATTTGCACTCGTATAAGTGGTTTTCACATGGATGAAGTGAGCCACTTTGGTCAAGCAATCAACTACTACCCAGATGGAGTCATAACCTTGTCCTAGGTAATTCGATGATAAATTCCATACCAAGTTTATCCCACTTCCATTCAGGTTTCGTCATAGGTTGTAATAATCCAGCGGGCTTCAGATGTTGTGCCTTAACTCTCTGACATACGTCACATACGGCTACATACTCGGCAATATCCTTCTTCATACCTGTTCACCAGAAACTTTCCTTTCAATCCAAATACATCTTAGTGTTTTCGGGGTGAATTGAGTATGGCGAGTCATGAGCCTTCTGAAGTATTAACTTCCTGGTCTCCGCATTATTGGGCACATAAATATGATCCTCAAACCATAAGGTTTCGTGCTCATCCTCACGAAAACCTTTGGCCTTTCCTTTGCTCATTTTCTCCTTTATCTCAGCAATTTCCTTATCATCATTTTGAGCTTCTCGAATCTTTCCCAATAACATAGACTGAACCTCCATTGCCGCAACAAATCCTCTTGGAACTATCTCCAAACGAAGTTCCTTGAGATCGTCGACTAACTCCTGATGTAATCCTCCGCTTACGAGTGTATTGACATAACTCTTGCGGCTCAAAGCGTCTGCTACGACATTGGCCTTTCCTAGATGATAATCTAGCTTCATATCATAATCCTTTGTTTGCTCCAACCATCTCCTCTGCCTGACATTCAACTCCTTCTGTGTAAAAATATACTTCAAACTCTTGTGATCCATGTACACATCACAACGGTTTCCAATAAGAAAATGTCTCCAGGTCTTGAGTGCATGCACTACGGCTGCTAACTCCAAATCATGTGTGGCATAATTCAATTCATGCGGTCGAAGCTGCCGTGAGGCATATGATACAACTCTTCTGTCTTGCATAAGTACACCTCCAAGTCCTAAGCGAGAAGCATCGCAATACACTTGAAAGTCATTGCGTATATCCGGAAGAACTAGTACTGGGGCTGTAACCAAACACTTCTTCAACTCCTGGAAACTGTCCTCACATTCTTCTGTCCATTTGAACTTGGTGTCCTTCTTCAACAACTCTATCATGGGTTTTGCAATTTTGGAAAAAATCTCAATGAATCTCCTATAATATCCTGCGAGTCCCAGAAAACTGCGGATCTCTCCAACTGAGGTGGGTGCCAACCACTTAGTGACAGACTGAACCTTGGTAGGGTCTACTGCTATACCTTCTCCTGATATAACATGTCCAAGAAATCCAACTTCCTTCAACTAAAACTCGCATTTGCTGAACTTGGCGTATATCTCGTGTTCCCTTAGCTTCTCGAGAAGTAGTCGCAAATGTTCCTTGTGTTCCTCTTCATTCTTCGAGTATACTAATATATCATCAATGAACACCACAAAAAACTTATCCAAGAACTCCATGAACACCTTATTCATCATACTCATAAAATAGGCAGGGGCATTAGTCAATCCAAAAGACATGACCGTGTACTCATATAGCCCGTACCTTGGGGTAAAAGCTGTCTTAGGTATATCCTATTCTCGGATCTTCAACTGGTGGTATCCTGATCGTAGATCGTTCTTGGAGAATACTTTAGCTCCCTGCAGCTGTTCGAACAAGTCATTGATCATCAGTAGTGGGTACTTGTTCTTGATCGTCACTTCATTCAATGCACGATAATCAACAACCATTCTCAAAGATACATCCTTCTTCTCAACTAAGAGCACTGGGGCTCCCCACGGTGATGAACTAGGTCGAATATAACCTTTCTCCAATAACTCCTTAATCTGCTTCTCAATTTCCTGCAGATCATTTGCGGGCATCTGATACGGTCTCTTCTATATTGGTCTGGTGCCTAGCAACAGTTCTATTAAAAATTCTATGTCTCGATCTGGTGGCATGCCAGGTAATTTCTCTGGAAATACATCTGGGAAATCCTTCACAACAGGCACTTCTTCCTGAACAACTCCTGAGAGGGAATGCACTTGGGTCCTCCTTGGCGCATGATACGTCTCCAACATATCTATAATTTTTTATTGTTCCATGCTATTACATTATCAACCTTGGATGTTTTATATGCATTTATATGCTATTTTATATGATTTTTGGGACTAACCTATTAACCTAGAGCCCAGTGCCAATTTCTGTTTTTTTCCTTGTTTTAGAGTATTGCAGAAAAGGAAAATCAAACGGAGTCCAATTGACCAAAAACTTCACGGAACTTATTTTTGGACCAGAAGAAGCCCACGGAGTATCGGAGTTGGACCAAGAGAGTCCCGGGCTGCCCACGAGGGTGGGGGCGCGCCCACCCCCCTGGGCGCGCCCCCTGCCTCGTGGACAGCCCGGAGGTCCGCCGACGTACTTCTTCCTCCCATATATACCCATATACCCTAAAAACTTCGGCGAACAGAATAGATCGGGAGTTCCGCCGCCAGAAGCCTCCGTACCCACCGAAAGCCAATCTAGACCCGTTCCGGCACCCTGCCGGAACGGGAATCCCTCTCCGGTAGCCATCTTCATCATACCGGTGCTCTCCATGATGAGGAGGGAGTAGTTCTCCCTCGGGGCTGAGGGTATGTACCAGTAGCTATGTGTTTGATCTCTCTCTCTCTCTCTCTCTCGTGTTCTTGAGGTGGTACGATCTTGATGTATCGCGAGCTTTGCTATTATAGTTGGATCTTATGATGTTTCTCCCCCTCTATTCTCTTGTAATGGATTGAGTTTTCCCTTTGAAGTTATCTTCTCGGATTGAGTCTTTAAGGATTTGAGAACACTTGATGTATGTCTTGCGTGGGATACCCATGGTGACAATGGGGTATTCTATTGATCCACTTGATGTATGTTTTGGTGATCAACTTGCGGGTTCCACCCATGAACCTATGCATAGGGGTTGGCACACTTTTTCATCTTGACTCTCCGGTAGAAACTTTGGGGCACTCTTTGAGGTCCTATGTGTTGGTTGAATAGATGAATCTAAGATTGTGTGATGCATATCGTATAATCATACCCACGGATACTTGAGGTGACATTGGAGTATCTAGGTGACATTAGGGTTTTGGTTGATTTGCGTCTTAAGGTGTTATTCTAGTACGAACTCTAGGGCTGTTTGTGACACTTATAGGAATAGCCCAACGGATTGATTGGAAAGAATAACTTTGAGGTGGTTTCGTACCCTACCATAATCTCTTCGTTTGTTCTCCGCTATTAGTGACTTTGGAGTGACTCTTTGTTACATGTTGAGGGATAGTTATGTGATCCAATTATGTTATTATTGTTGAGAGAACTTGCACTAGTGAAAGTATGAACCCTAGGCCTTGTTTCCTAGCATTGCAATACCTTTTACGCTTACTTTTACCATTAGTTACCTTGCTGTTTTTATATTTTCAGATTACAAAAACCTATATCTACTATCCATATACCACTTGTATCACCATCTCTTCGCCGAACTAGTGCACCTATACAATTTACCATTGTATTGGGTGTGTTGGGGACACAAGAGACTCTTTGTTATTTGGTTGCAGGGTTGCTTGAGAGAGACCATCTTCATCCTACGCCTCCTACGGATTGATAAACCTTAGGTCATCCACTTGAGGGAAATTTGCTACTGTCCTACAACCTCTGCACTTGGAGGCCCAACAACGTCTACAAGAAGAAGATTGTGTAGTAGACATCACTCACTGCCGTGCATGAGCAATTCCATCATAGGCTTGCTGGACGGTGATGGGTTGGGTGAGATCTATCATATAATCGAGTTAGTTTTGTTAGGGTTTGATCCCTAGTATCCACAGTGTTTTGAGATTGATGTTGCTATGACTTTGCTATGCTTAATGCTTGTCACTAGGGCCCGAGTGCCATGATTTCAGATCTGAACCTATTATGTTTTCATCAATATATGAGAGTTGTTGATCTTATCTTGCAAGTCTATAGTCACCTATTATGTGTTATGATCCGTTAACCCCGAAGTGACAATAATCGGAATACTTACCGGTGATGACCATAGTTTGAGGAGTTCATGTATTCACTATGTGCTAATGCTTTGTTCCCGTACTCTATTAAAAGGAGGCCTTAATATCCCTTAGTTTCCGCTAGGACCCTGCTGCCATGGGAGGATAGAACAAAAGATGTCATGCAAGTTCTTTTCCATAAGCACGTATGACTATATTCGGAATACATGCCTACATTACATTGATGAACTGCAGCTAGTTCTGTGTCACCCTAGGTTATGATTGTTACATGATGAACCGCATCCGGCATAATTCTCCATCACCGATCCATTGCCTACGAGCTTTCCATATATTGTTCTTCGCTTATTTACGTTTCCGTTGCTATTGCTATCATCACTATAAAATACCAAAAACATTACTTTTGCTACAATTACTTTTTGCTACCATTACCACTACTATCATATTACTTTGCTACTAAATACTTTGTTGCAGATATTAAGTTTCCAGGTGTGATTGAATTGACAACTCAGCTGCTAATACTTGAGAATATTCTTTGGCTCCCCTTGTGTCGAATCAATAAATTTGGGTTGAATACTCTACCCTCGAAAACTGTTGCGATCCCTTATACTTATGGGTTATCACTTGTCCTCAAGCGGAAGCCGATAACGAAAAATATGTCCACATATTTAGAGATAGAGGTGTCGATAAAACAAAATACGGACATGAGGGCATCATGACCATTCTTAGAATAGCAACATATATATATTGTCATATGATTTCTTATGCTAAAGTTTCTCTGCAAGTAATATAACAATGAGATGCTTGAAACATGACACCATATTTAGCAGCGAGGCATACATATTTGGTTGGACTCATACCTTCTCAAAACTAACTTGCGAGTAAGATTTTGATCCGATTATGTGTTTTGTCTTCTGTTTCTTACGATTATCGGCGTTCTTTTGGCTACAGTCCAATCAATTCATTGAAACCAGATATAACCAGTGAGACTAGCCATTTCATCTTAACACATAATAGACAAACCGTGATCTTAAAGATAACCTAAAATTTTGAATCAGTGCCAAAGTACTCAATCATCCATTCCCACTCTTCTGGTTGTAAATCTTCCGGCAGATTAGCCAATCAAGCCGCATCTGTTTTGTATGCCTTGTAAGTGGAGCTTAGAGTTGATCGCCAGCCTCTATATCTCTCTTTCACCATTTTGAGAACTTTTTCTTCTGTTTCTGGTGTATCTTCCAGATCCCATTTGTCCTGTAAAGCATACAACAAATAAATATACATAAGCAATGCATTGTCAATGGTAAAATAAGATAACACATGTCAAAAAGGTTGTACGCACTATCATATCTGCAACAATGAGTCGATAAATTGTAGGGTGAATGTTCGACCATGTCCTCACTCCAATGAGTGGTAACTTTCTTTTCATTATGACTACCACGTCATCCTTGAACGAATGATAGTTCATTCCTACTGTACCACCCAATTTTTCAGAGAATGTAATATTTAGCTTTGCAGATCCATTGTCAAAACGCTTCTTAGATGCTTTAAAACCCTTTAGAACACCTCGCCCTTTCTTCTTCTATCCACCAGCTTCTACAGCCCAAATCATACAAGAAAAATTGTATTACTCGGTATTAGATTGTAACAAATGCTGACACAAATGTAAACGAAAGCAAGTACCATCCTGTAGTAGCCCACGGTTGCGGCGAGCATGGGATGGCCATTCAGCAAGGGAACACATGTCATTAGCAGACACTGGAGTGTCAGATTGTTCTGCAGTTCCTGTAAAAGATTTAGTAGTCTTGAAGGTCTAGCTATTTAACCCACACCAAGATTTTATGCATTATAGCAAATGCTAAACAATTTACCAAATCTGGGTTGTCCATGTTGGTTTTTGTATGCCGTTATACTTTCCATCCGTGTTAAGAGAACGGAGCCTTTCTTTACTGCACGCAAAAACAATCATGGGAATTAGCATTAACAAAGCATTGATGTTCTGCACCATTCAGATAGGTGATTATGAAGTAAGGATGTTGTGTACCAGGAGCATCCTCTATAAAATTCATCATTGTGCCCTTGTGTAGGTAAACCAGACATAAAATTTTGAGTCAATTTAAGAAGAAACGCAATACATTAAGCAGGCATAAAATCAAATCAGTTTAACTCATATTAAAATTCGAGGCAGCTCAAACTGAATGAAGCTCAAGGTCAAGCTGTAGAACATGACTCATGCTCAGCTTGTAACGATGTCGAGTCGATCTCGATCTAAATGAGATAGCAAAAAGTATAAATCTATGTTGATTATGTGATCGATTGTAAGTACAGCGGGATATTTCGCCCAAACTGCGAGTGTCGTGTTCCCCACAGGGACTAGACGACAGCGACTATGCTCGGCTAAAGCTAGGTGACAGAATACAGATGATGATAGCAAGGAGATATAAATCTAAACTAACTAAGATTGTTCCGGCAAATCGACGACAAGGAAAATGAAAAGAAGCAAGGGAAGGTTCAGATTATACTCTCTGCCTTTTTAGTAGTTTCATTTTGCTTGAGAAAGTAAAATACTAACACAGGCAAGCATTAAGGATAAGGGGCAGAAAGATTATGGTACATGGTTCACAAGCAGACATTTAAGATGATGTAGAGCAGCATTGAGTTCTATAACAATGGAACTCACTTGTACAGGAGATTCACAAATATGGAATACCACAGTTACTAGAATTAACCACAATCAC
>NC_041392.1:243480324-243487194 GCF_002162155.2 Triticum dicoccoides | reverse complement strand
TGACAGTACAAATCTAATTGAAAATGATCATCCCAACAACTCACAATTTCACATATATTGCAGAAACTAATACATAAAAAACACAAATTGGGTCTTCAGAACAGTACACAAGCTGACATACAGACACATAAAGAGCTAATACTGATTTGAATGTAGTTGATCTTGCATCCACTAATAACTATCAGCAACTACACACACACACACGCACATAGAAAGAGTGAGAGAAAGAGAAAGAAAGAGAGCAGCAGCAGTTTGGAAAAGAGCTTCAGCAGAGGATGTTTGAGAAGAAGAGCAGCAGTTTTGTGGATCTAAAGAGAAGCATCAGCAGGTGGAAGAAGAAAGAGGTAGCAGGGAGCATTGAGAGAAGAGAGGAGCAACAGTTTCGTGGGAGAAGAGCAGCAGCAAGAGGTGTAGGAGAGGAGGAACAGCAGCGGCAGTGAGCAGATTGTACAGCAGCGAGGCAGAGGAAAGGTAGAATACAGCGGCTAGATGGGATTAGATCAGGGAAGGAGAGTAGTGAGCAGTAGGGACACAACAAGAGGAGCAACGCCAGTTCAGTTAATTGATCTAATGCTCAAAAACCAATGTAGATAATAATTAAATTGGCAAGAGATGATCCACGGATGGGCTGCACCAAAACGCTTAGTAATTAGTAACAAAATACGACCCCCTTTAGCATCCACGAGGAAACAGAGCGAACCAGGAGCAGAGATGCCGAAGAGGCCTGCAGGCACCTCGGGCACGCTGGGGTCGGGTGAGGCAGCAACCAGCGCCTGGCCACCACGTCATGACGCCGGCATGCACAGCCGAGACGGCTGCGGCCATGAACCGGGCAGGGAGGCCCCGTCGAGCCCCAGTTCTAGGCTGAGGGGAGCTCCATGGCGGCCAGCCTCCAGGCCAAGGTGAGGCGCTGCGCCGACCCTCCAGGCCGCGAGCGCCTCCGCCGAGGCGGCCAAATTGAGGCGCGATGGGAAAATGTCACCGGCAGCCGCCATGTCCCCTGCCCGGACTTTTTTTCTACGGCCAAGCGGCGAGCGGAGGAGAGAAGGGAATGGATCGGGATCGAGAGAGCCGCGCATCGAGGAGGAGCTCGTGGGGGAGGGGGGTTTGATCCCAGACGGAGGCAGGCGCAGAGGAGGAGGAGGGGGAGATAGAGGAGGACTAGATTTTTCATCGAGGGAGGAGACCGGGAGGATGACTAACCTGACGCCGTGCAGCTGCTGTGGTTCGCTCTATTGACGCCGTCATGACGCCGGCAGAACAGATGAACCGAGACGAGAGCTCAGATCCAATCGCCCGTGAAGACACCGTGGTTTGGTATAGAATTATATATTTGTGGGTTGTTAGGAAGGTATATAGAGGGAATCTAATTTTTTGGTGGGAACAAAGACGGTAATTTGGGACTTTTAGCGGGAGGTTAAAAAATATTGGCGCAAACAACTGTACATCTAAATTAGGTGGTGGGAAAGTGATTCCTTTTGTATTAAAAAGGTAATTATTTTTTGAGGGAATTTTCTATATTGTAAATATATTTCGAGCTGGAGGGAATAATAAATTGTTTTTGTAAAAAGTCATATCGTGGTAAAAAAACACCAAGTCCGAGAATTGTGAAGGGTGATCTGAGGCCCTCCCCTGTACCATTCTCGCCGTTGATATTTGTATAGTCATCGCCATTTGAGGAAGCCAAATAACGAACGAAAAAGAGTGCCGGTCACCGACACACAACCTCAACGACTACCAAGCACCTATAAGATGTGCAAAAAGGAGATCCGTTTAGAGCCGAAGAAGACCACCAGCACGAGGAGCGATAATCTTGGAAGATGTGCGACAGATATGCCGGACCGAGGACTTCAAGACGATGCCTCCAGGAAGGGCATGGCCACAAACGTCGTCGCCGTCCGATCCAAAGATCAAGTTTTCACCCGGAGTAAGACGGAAGGAGTGAGGGGAACACGAAGTCCACGGACGCCTTCACCGTCAACCAGTGCACAGCCTGGGTAGGTGATGTACCACGGTGCTTCAATCCTTCGCCGCAACCCCGGTCCGCCAACCACCCGCAACCAATTAGGAAGTTATTGTTTCATCATGGATTGTCAAAAAAATTTGCCTTGGTCAACTGTTGGTCAAAGCAGGAAAATTTTGGCTAGTTCTGAACAACATGTCATAGAAATCTCATGCGACCCTCACTTTAAAACTATAGGTTACTAGTAGAACACCCGTGCGTTGCTACGGGCTTTTGAAACTGAATTACGATGTTAATAGCGGATTCTATGGCCATGTGTTGCTACGGGCTTTTGAAAAGAAGTTAAGATGCTAATGATGGAGCTAGCTAAAATAACCGAGAACAATGTCATCTCAGCTAACACGACAATCAGCTAACACACTTCATACTCTCAAATCCTCAACAAATGTCCACGAATGCGCCCGGTCAATGACCGAACAAGAGAGAAGGAAAAAAGGTGGCCCAACCACACCCCTCATACCATCTCTAATGTCCTATACGTCCGGGTTGTCCGCAAACCCTCTATTGACATCATATATGGAGAGGATATGTGGGCTCGCGGACACGGTCCATTTTTCTTTCTTTTCTTTCTTCCTCTTCATCTCCACCAATAACATGCAAGTGAGGGAGAAAATGTGGAACATGACTGCATGCACAGACAAAAAATGGCTTAGAACGGATACAATCAGACACTGACCAGGCGCATCCATGGATGTCTAGGGGGCGGATTTGGTAAATCCAGTTATAGATGCTCTCTTCTTGACAACTAAATAAAACATGTTTTTTATTCCATAACATCATAAATACGATCCGGCGGATACCTAACCCAAGTTTTATATATAACTTATTCACACAACCCTCCTCCACTAGCCAATGAGCGGATCCATAAGCCAAGCATCTCACCATGCCACCATGTACCCCTCCCTTGATCGCATGTACTTCTTTACCTCGGCGATAGGGCTATAGATTGAACTATCAATTTCTGAGCTTCTTAACTTAGAAGCCACCGTTTCTTGAGTCCGTCTTCAGGATAAGCTTTGCTAAACTAATTAAATAAAAAAATACCATACCATATTCGAACGCATAAGAATTACCTGTTAGGCTAAAATTACAGAGAGCATAACTTCTCCCTCGATTCCAAGTTAATTGAAATCCAAAGCAAAACAAAACTATGTATAATGCCCAGATTTGCTACTTAAGACCTATATATGCTGACAAAGAAAATATCATTCTTTGTGCTCTATTTATTACATATAGAAAAAAAAAGGGCAACCTGGTGCATGTAGCTCCCGCTTGCGCAGGGTCCAGGGAAGGGTCCGACCACTTTGGGTCTATAGTACGCAGCCTTTCCCTACATTTCTGTAAGAGGCTGTTTTCAGGACTTGAACCCATGACCTCATGGTCACAAGGCAGCAGCTTTACCACTGCGCCAAGGCTCCCCTTCTATTTATTACATATAGAATAGTAGAAAAAATATTTGATTCAGAATTAACTTGGTTCAGAATTACAAGATCTTACACAAAGTAAATATCATTCTTTGTGTAATCAAACTATTTGATTCAGAATTGCAAGATCATAGGCATTTAATTACAAAACCAATGAGGCCGTGTTGACTATTACTCCCTCCGTACGAAAATACAAAACATTTTTGCAATTCAATTGAACTGAAAAAAATGTCTTATATTTTGGTACAGAGGAGTATATCTGATCACTTTTGCAACCAAGATCTTCCTGATATACTTTTGCAACCAAGATCTTCCAGATATAAGCACGCACACTTTAAACCAGATCCGCACACCAAATGAAACAACCATTTCTCCCTTTTTCATTCTTCTAGAAATCCAGCAATGGAATTATGATATAAACTGCTCTGTTACCTTTAGATATAGGGTCCTCCTTGAATTAACTACAAAAGAACGACAAGAGGAAATAATTAGATTCTTAGTACATGTCATCTCCAAACCTGCATAAAGCATGAAAATTATTAATTATACCCAAGAAAAATGTGGGAACATCCTGAATAGTAAACTAAGTAGTAATTAACTATAAATCTAACACCTGGAAGGGTTTTGGTTATATAAAAAGTTACACTCTTATACAATGAGAGCAGATGGGAGCGGGTTTCACATTACATATTTCAGTGGCACGAGAATTATGCAACAAAAATTGAAACTCTTAAGTAGGTAACTGGGCATAGAGTGCATGAAATAAGAAAGACACATGGCCTTCATTAGTATTCATATATTTCGTGTGTATTCGTTGCATATGAATTGGGTATATTATTTCCAGCTCTGAGATAAAAACCTATTAAGGATAATTCATAAGGACGAAAACGAAATGTCATAAATTACTGTTTAGGATATGCAACTTACGACAGAGAATTATTTCAACTACCAAGTTTGGTTCCAGTTCCATCCTGCAGCACGAGAATAGGCAAACAAAAATTGCGTATCAGTAACCATGTGAGAGAGTAGGTATACTTTTTTAAGATTAAACATTATAACAATAACAACAATGACTTCGCATTCCACATTTCTTGTGCTGACAATTGATCTGTGCTTATTCCCAATAACACATTCTAGTTAACAAACTGATCTAATTAGTTGAACATGTGTCCCCTTTGCACACAATCAGAAATTCACAATATAGTAAAACCGCAGCAGGCAACACCACCTTAACAAACAGCTGATTTGATTTTGAATCATCTCTACTGAAAATACCATGCAGGTATGCACCAGGTCATAAGCCAATCTTCCTACTATAAACAAACGACTCCTCCTCCCTGGGCCTCCTGCTCCTCATGTGTGAGGCCGTGCAGCCCATCGAGCTCTTCTCCTGCACATACAGTTTAAGCTTCAGTTCAGTTCAGCTTCGGAAGCAGCAAGAGACAACATGTCGAGTTCACATGTGCAGAGTACATACAAGTGGGTACAGGCTCTTGGGGATCTTGTTTGACGAGGAAGAGGGCGGCCCCTGTTGAGTATCTCTATCCTCCTTTCACCACAAAGCAAAACTCCAAAAGACACAGAAAAAGGGAGGGACCAAAAAAATCTCACTCACTGAAGTCTCTTAGCTAATTATTAGAGAAACTAAAAAAGGCCAAAAGGAGGTGTCCATTAAAGCGCTAGCAAGTACCACTATATCTAGCTCTCTTTCTCCAGGCCTGCAGAAGAGATGGGCTCCTAACAACCTTCCCCGAAACAACAAAAAACAGAGAACATGAGTAAACATGTGGACTCTGTTACAAAAAAGTATATACGTCGGCGATGGTGATCTGGTGTGAGGAGTGAGCTTTTCCAGTGCTCGGCTAACAAATATTATAGAACTTTTTATCATTTCAAGCATCAGTTCTATTAGAATTCCCGTGTACATATAGAACAATTTCTAACTGTTATTCACCCACATGTTTACCAGAATGTAAAAGAGATAAAAAAGAACTCTTAGAGTTAAAATGAGCTCCAATAATCCAGGCAGTACGCACTTACGAATTTATTGGTGACTGGAGTATCAGTGATATACTCTTAAAAGGTGTGTACTTTAGTCTAGCATATCAAACATCATCTGCCTCCTAAACATTTAAAAGCAAGTAAAATTTAAGTTTGGGTGTATGGTCTAATTACCTCAGATCCCCCACAATGATTCAGTGCATAACCAAGCCCATGTCTGATTTGATAAATCTTCTACAATTTCTTATCCTTGTTAACTGTGCCTGCCTTGCAACTCTGAATCTTCAACTACAACAACAATCAAAGCTTTGTCCTCAAATTGTTTTCAGTAATTACTACAGAAATATTAGATGATGAGGCTTGTGCATAACCACTAAATACACAATAAGAAACAGGCCAAAGAAAGCCACCTAGGAGTATGGCAGGATGAACACCTAATTTCACTGGAGCTGGTGCTCGGAACTTGATGAACAGAGACACCACAATGCAGGTCGCAACTCGAAAGAATTGTCTTATGGATTTCACATGTTAAGCAAGCATACCAGAGGCATGGCTTACCTTGAATGCATCTTTGTTAGCCGGTTAGCCCTGTCATCTTCGTCCAGGCGGTTACAGCAAAAATTCCATAACTTTCACCCTGTTCCAATCAACGATAAACAAAGAGAAGATAAGTGTCCAATGGAAATTTTCTAAAGAAATATTTCCAATAGAAAATTGAAAGGAAGTTAGATGTAGACTCACATGTCGTGCGACGTTTCAGTAATGCACACACACACACAAAACTTGTTGTGTTCCATTCTCGCACCGTCAATGTCCTCTCTCGCTAAGATTTTTGAACACCTAGTCAGCAACCAAGGTGAGCAACCTAAACCATATGGTGTAACCTGGTTCTTTTTTAACATTTAGACATCAATACATACCTCAACAATTGTGTATTGGAAGAGGTTGACCTCTTTACCCTGTGAATGAAAGCAAGTGAACAACCAAGATTAGGAAATACAAGAACAGATTGTGCAATAAAAAATATCGAAAGTTGCTTCACCTCTGAATGATCCAGTAACAATACTAACAAAATTTGTAACTGAACTTGCCTGAATTATGTATCAACATTATTCAGTCCATGCTAAAGTTTGAGATTTCTGCAGTTTTATCTTGACTAAATTACTCCAGTAAGTTGCAGCAAGCATAACATGGAGCATAACTCCAATAAGTTGAAGTTTTATCTTATCTGTATTACTCCAGTACCTTCCATGGCGACCCAGGAAGTAGCAGAGCAGTGTTCTGCCCTCCTTGTGGCCTGCGCGCATGATGCATCAGGGAGGGCAGCAGCCTGCATGTCCATAGCTGCTGGTGTTGTTGGCCCTTCCATGGTGTCGCCCTGTGTCATGGAGAAGGGGGTCAGAGGAGGGGGGGAGAAGAGAC
>NC_041392.1:243454479-243479972 GCF_002162155.2 Triticum dicoccoides | reverse complement strand
CCGCTGCGAAGCCGGCGTCGACGCACGCGGATCCAGGGAGGTTGGGGGTCGGGCGGCGCCAGGAGTGAGGGAGGAGGTGGGGGTGGGGCGGCGCCGGGAGTGAGGGAGAAGATGGGGGTCGGGAGGCGCCGGGAGTGAGGGAGAAGGTGGGGGCGGGACGAGCCAGGATCGGGGGAGGAGATGGGGGCGGCCGACACCGGGAGCCGGGGAGGAGGTCGGGGGCTGGCGGCGAAGGGATCTGGAGGGCCGACTCGCTCGCGCGTGCGTGTCGTGGAATTTTTTTCGTGGGTTTTTCTTCGTAGGTGGGAGGATGACGAAAATAAAAGGGAGGTGGGAGGATGATGAAAATAAACCAGCAAAAATAAACTGCACAGGCTATTCACCAACTGCTTTATTAGGAGTAGAGATTAGAGATTAGAGATTAGAGATTATTTGTTTCCTGAAAATCTATTATTTGTTTCCTAAAGCAAATTGCATTAATGAGAGAGATCCACTGATTTGGCTAAGATAGGAAAGAATCTATTATTTGTTTGCTAAAGCAAATTGCATTAATGGGAGAGATCAGTTGATTTGGCTAAGGTAGAAAAGAATCTATTATTTGTTTGCTAAAGCAAATTGCATTAATGGGAGAGATCCGTTGATTTGGCTAAGGTAGGAAAGAACCTATTATTTGTTTCCTAAAGAAAATTGCATTAATGAGAGAGATTTGTTGATTTGGCTAAGGTAGGCGGTTTTTGCGGTTCGTGGCGGCTCAGTGTGAGGTGGGACGAGGTACTAAAAAAACCATGGGAGGTGGGACGGAAAAAAACCTGGGAGGTGGGAGTTGTCCCTGGTTAACCTACGAAATTTCGTAGATTTTTTTAGAATGAAAAAAAACTAGCGGAGGTGGGACAAAAATTGACCGGCGGAGACTACCAACTGCTCCATTAGGAGTAGAGATACTCTTGTCACGAAACATAAGTACTGATGGGATGTGTTGATGAGACGGTCGATCTATGTCAGTCTCGATCTCACATTCCAATCTTGAGATGGGAAGATCTCAACATCTTTCATTTTACTGGACAATCCGTCGAGGGTTTGTCCATTGCAGAGTAGGTCCGACATAATTATGTCGCTTTTCTTCAAACGATAAACATAAAGATTCAACTAGGTAAATTAAACAGCCCTGCATCGCGACGCCTTTGCATGTCGGATCCGTCCTACATCGAATCCATGCGCAAGGGGCGAATGAGCCCTGTCGCCGCCGCCGCTGGTCGGGCTTCACCTAGTCATGCCCTCTAGCAGCGGTAGGGGAGGGCAGGAGCGGGAGGCGGGGCACTAGGAGGCGGTTAGCGATCTCTCCCATCACCTGCGAGGGCGACTCGGGAGGGTCCTCCGTGCCACAGTAGGTCGAACATAAATTGGAATTTTTTTTACCGAAAAAGGGTTTCCCCCGCATTGTATTACAAAGCAACCAACACCGATGACATCACAAAGGCTGGGGCGAGCGGCACAACAAGCCCAAAGAAAAATAGAAAGAAAGAAGAAGAAACAAATGCCCAAGGGGCCCATATCTGGACTAAGCGGGCGCCGCCAGACCCCGCCGCCGCGCCACCTCACCGCCAATGGCAGCGCCGCCGCCTAGCTGATCTCCTGCACACCGGAACACCACCGAGAGGTGAATGGCCAGGGCTGCCAGCATCGCCCGGGCCAGGCCCGGAGGCGGGCGCTGGCGACGGCGGTGGGGAGGGAGGGGAGAGGGAGGGCTTGGGGAGAAGGGGGTCGGGGCACGTCCGATCGCCCGCAAGGATACTGATTTGCGTATTTGTATAGTTCTTATTTATACTGATTTATTGCAACGGCTCCCAGGTGGATGGACGGAGAGCTCGGGAATGGAGCGCACGGTCTTGGAAGCTTTCGACGGAGCCGCGGCCGGAGTCGACCCAGTCGTCGAGGGTGACCCGATCATCGGAGGCGACGTGAGTGATCACATATGAGGCGACGTGAGTGATCACATGGGTGGTGTAGGACATCGATACGTGCCGATTGTTGGGCGGCATCGGCTCCGAGGTGGATGGACTGAGAGCTCGGGAATGGAGTGCACGGTCTTGGAAGCTTTCGACAGAGCCGCCCCCAGAGTCGTGGGAGACGGCAATTAACGAGTTCCCCTGAGCCTTGATAGCGGCGAGAAGGCGTCGATGGGAGGAATCAGACAGCCAGCCGCCCCCGGAGTCGTGGGAGACAGCAAACGAGTTCCCCTGAGCCTTGATAGCGGCAGGAAGACGTCGATGGGAGGAATCAGACAACCAGGTTACTCTCCATGACACGTGAACGGTCAGGCGAAATTGACGGGTGCCGGACCCCGGGTTGTCGTGCCGACATATGCTACCTACACTACTTAAGTAGGTAAAAGTACGCAACCAAATTACTATATAAATATCAGTTTAATTTTAAAAATATGCAAAAATAATGAGATCATTTGGATTTGTGGTTTAAAAGTTGCAGATAATCAATGTTTGGTCAATAAAATTACTATCTTCTTTCAAACAGAGAAAGAAGGGCCACGTCGATCATATATTTGAGCAATATATTTTTGTGTGTGGATATATTTCAGTAATATACGCTATCTGACTTTCAAAAAAAAGTACTATCTGGTGGAGCGCGTAGGGAAAAAAGAAATACGGGTGACGGCGGACTCTAACCTTGGTCGCCAGTTCTGAAGGGAGTTGATCTTTCCACTGGGTTATCTCAGTCATTGTGCAATATATTGACGGACTTAAGCTTATTGAGCGAAAGTTTTAGCGAAAGTTTTAGCTAGCATATAAAGGAAAAAATCGCATGCTGGATCAGACGCATGTCTGGTGGAGCGCGCAGGGCTCGCGCAATGTATCAGACCCGCGTCTGGTGGATTGCGCCGCTGTTTCCTTCGCTCCTTCTTTCCCACGACCGTTTTCCTCTTTGCTTTTCACGCGCCGGACCTTAGTCCTAAAAAAAACTACCTCATAGCAACCCGAGTCGTACCTCGATCCCCTGTTCCGCCGCCGCGCAACCTGAGCGCTGGCCGCATCCAGTAGCCACATCATGGCGGCGCGTCCAAGCAGCCCACGTCGGCGCCTCCCTGCCACTCCCCTCTCCCTCTAACCTTGCTCCGCCACCCGTTGCTCGGCGCCTTCTGCTCGTCGGCCTCCTCCTCCCTGGATCTCGGCTGGTCGATCCTGCCCGTGGGCGCGTGGCTGGACCGCCCGACACCTCAACTCCGGTGCCAACGGACCTGCCATCCTGCTCACCTGCCCGGGTCTTCCGTGCGCTTCAGTGCAACGCCCTGCAGCAGCTCTCCTGTGGTCAGCCGTCCCTCTGCTTAGCGCCGCTCGGACTGGCTCGTCTGTCTCCCTTGCGACCAACGACTCCCCTCATGTCTCTCTCTTTTTTTTTCATTGCAAGTGCAGCAAATTTAGATTGAAAATACTTCACATGGGCATTAGTACTGTGCTATACATACAACATAAGGATGTTGATTTTAGTATGAAAGTAGCAGACTAATTTTCCCTTGCTTGTTGTTTTATCGGTAGCTACTTTCATGTTCTTCCACATCTACAATAATAAGATGGTTCAGGCAAATAATAAGATAGAAAATCCAGGCAAATTTCAAAACTGAATTTGATGAACATGAATGCCGTTCATATACTTCAGTTCAGTTCAATCTATTCCCCGCTCATGTGCTTATATAATCGCAAAGCTGCTGTCTCGGGCTCCTTGGCTTAAGATGGTGTCTTCTTAGTGATGTTGCTCCAAAACATTTTAGGCTGCTTCACACTGAACCTCAAACCAAAGAGAAATTAAACAAAAAACACACTGAATGGAACTTAAGCAGAAACACACAGGAGCTTTAATTGAGTGAATCATTCAAATTAAACCATCTATAAAAATTCATATATGGATGCAACCATTCAATTGAAACTCCTAAAGTAAAATTGCATGACAAGTATCATACATTGAATTAAGTAAAGAATCAAGCAAGTATCTTGAATCTGATATGTAGCGTGAGGTATGTACAACAACACATTCGTGGAGATCAGTAGCATAAAGGTATGCTATGTTCTTCAGCATAAGTTAAACAATCTGGTTGTTAGTTTTGAGCCGTGATCTCTTCACTGTCTCTGAATTTCTGGTTTTGCATTATCTAGCCAACTACTAAACTGAACGTATTTAAACTCATGTCACATATACTACCATGTGACAGTAGTACTATTTCTTCTTCCATCAACCAAATTTTGCTTTACAATGTATAGATAAATTTTGCTTTACCATGTGACAGTAATATTGGTATGTATGTATCCCTGTTGTCTTGTCTTGTAATGCAGCTAGTGATGCCGTTGGCTGTAATTTAGCTCCTAAAGCAGCTGTTATGTTTTTTTAACAGGACTGGCTTTATGGAGATAAGGCAAAAATGACACGAGATAAGAGCTGGATGGACAGGGAAAGAAATTTTGTTGAGTGGCAAACTGGCATGAAGGATTTCTTGAATTTTGCCTTCGATGGTGCTCACCCAGACTCAACAGTCCCATGCCCATGTAGGAGATGTCTCAATGTTGTTCCAAAAACAAAAAAGGAAGTTCATACTGACTTGTTGTTCAATGGGATGGATCCAACCTACACTCACTGGATATACCATGGTGAACAATCCGATGAGGGAAGCATGTCTGAAGATTCTGATAATGAAGACGCTTTAGATGATGGTGCTGGGGTATGTGACATGCTCAATACTCTCATAAGGGGCACAAACATGGAAAGCAATGCAGACATTGGTGAAGGTGCGGGAGACATTCATGTGGATGCTTCCAGCGGTGATGAAAGGAACCAGGAGCCAAATGCAACAGCCAAGGTCTTCTTCGAACTATTGAAAGAGGCAAAAAAAAGAGTTGTACCTAGGTTGCAAGGATTTCACGAAGCTATCTTTCATTGTGAAGCTTTGCCAAATCAACTGTGTGTCTGGGATGACCAATAGAGCATGTGACTTAGTTCTGCAGATGTTCACGCAGGTGTTGCCAAAGGGTCACTGCATCCCTACTAATCTTGCAAAAGTAAGGAAGGTGATCCGAGATCTTGGGTTGGACTATAAGAAGATACACGCGTGCGTTAATGATTGCGTGCTATTCCGTAATGAACATGTTGATGCAGAAGAGTGTCCTGTCTGTCATGCGTCTCGATGCAAATCTACTCCTACCAGTGATGAAGACAATGCATCAGGCCGTAAATCAAAGAAGCCAGTGCCACAGAAAGTTCTAAGGTATTTCCCACTCATTCCAAGACTGCAAAGGTTGTACATGACAGAATATATGTCATCACATATGAAATGGCATAAGGAGGGTCGGGTGGATGACGGCGTAATGAGGCATCCTGCAGATTCGAAGGCGTGGAAGCATTTTGATAAGAAATATTATAAGAAATCCTCAAAAGATGCTCGCAGTGCTCGGCTTGGCCTTGCTTCGGATGGATTCAACCCCTTTGGGCTCATGAGTATATCACATAGTACATGGCCTGTCATTCTTATTCCATATAACTTGCCACCTTGGATGTGTATGAAACAACAAAATTGGATTATGTCAATGATTATTCCAGGACCAAAGTCAGTAGGAAATAACATAGATGTGTACTTGCAGCCCTTGATTGATGAACTGAATGTTCTATGGGAGGATGGTGCTGACACATATGATGCTGCAACTAATAAAAATTCCAGATGTATGCATGCTTGTTGTGGACCATCAGTGACTACCCAGCTTATGCAATGCTCAGTGGTTGGAGCACAAAAGGCAAGCTAGCATGCCCGTATTGCCACAAACATACAGATTTTTTATGGCTTAAGTATGGTCGAAAGCATTGCTACATGGGACACTGACGTTTTCTTCCCAGGACCCACAAATGGCGTCGAAACAAGTGTTTGTTCAACAACAAGACAGATAGTAGAGAAGCTCCTATGGCACTTACAAGTGAACAAGTTGTGCGGGAACTTGATAGCATTCAGCATGCACCATTTGGATGGTCAAATAAGAGAAAGCGACCGGAAACTAATTGTTGGCATAATTGGCGGAAGAAAAGTGTATTTTTCCAGCTCCCATATTGGAAGCACTTGCTTGTCAGGCACAGTTTGGACGTTATGCACATCAAGAAGAACATTTGTGACAGCATTCTGGGGACTTTGCTTGAGATGCTTAAGAAATCAAAGGATGGTGTGAAGGCTCGTCTTGATTTGGAGGACCTAAAAATTAGGAAGGACCAGCATCCAAAGCCCGGTAAGCATAAGTACGACATAAAGAAAGGTTGCTATACTTTAAAAAAGGAAGAAAAGATAATGCTCCTCAAGTTTCTGCAGAGCATTAAGATGCCAGATGGCTATGCATCACACATTAAGCGATGTGTAGTCCTCGATCAGTGCAAGATTAGTGGACTCAAAACTCATGACTATCATGTTATATTTCAGAAACTTCTTCCTATTGCATTGCGCAAGCTTTTGCCCGAGAATGTTGTTAACCCATTGCTTCAGCTGAGTAAATTCTTTTCTGATTTATGCTCCAAGGAGTTAAGGGATGAAGATTTGGAGAGGTTGAGCAAAACAATTGCAAAAACTCTATGTCATCTCGAGACGATCTTTCCACCAACATTTTTTGATATAATGATGCATCTCCCAATTCATCTTGCTGAAGAGGCCCGATTGGGAGGGCCTGTCTTGTACAGATGGATGTATCCAATTGAGCGATACTTGCGTACGCTCAAAGGATATGTGCGTAACAAGGCTCAACCAGAAGGTTCTATTGCAGAGGGGTACATACTTGAAGAGTGCATGACTTTTTGCAGTCGATTCATTGATGGAATGCCTACCAAGCTAAGTCAGTCCGAACGTCATGAAGACGAAGGTACAGATCAACCATCAATAGGAATTAGCATCATGAGTACAGTTGATTACTCCAAGAAAGGTTTTGTTTGTGAATCATTGTCTTTGGCTGAGATTAATCAAATGAGGCATTTCATAATAAAAAACTATGAGGAAACTGCGCCATGGATTGAGTAAGGATACTTATGTATTTATTTCATCACATCATGATATGCATTAACACTTTCCTATTCAACTAACAATCATTTATCTTTGAAGTGAACATCTTGAGGAGCTGACAAGTAAAAATTCTCCTAATCCTAAAAGGCAGCACAAGGAAGAGTTTGTTGGCTGGTTTGAGAGACGGGTAAGTTTATTTCGCATTTTGACTAATGTTCCTCGTAATAACGTACCAACGTTGTACATTACACTCACACATATTCTATTCCATGAAACATATCACAGAACTCCACAATGATGGGAAGGTCAGCAATCTTATTTATGCGCTAGCTAAAGGACCTGATCACCTAGCTCGTGTATACAACCGTACAGTTCTGAATGGATATTTCTTTCAAAATTCCTATATCGAGCAGGACTTGAGTACCCAAAATAGTGGCGTCATAGTCAAGGGTGATGCAACCACAGGAAATATTGATTATTATGGGGTGATCAAGAAAATCATATTTCTTGACTTTCCTCCTGATAAGGAGGTTGTTCTATTCTAGTGTGACTGGTTTGATGTGCCTCCTGCCAAAATAACTGAGAGTAAGGGGTATAAGAAGGACAAATATGGAATTATTGACCTTGACACTACTCTACACCGATTCTAGGGAGACCCTTACATTCTAGGCCTCCAAGCTCAACAGGTTTTCTATGTGAGAGAGGTGAAGAACCCTGATTGGGCGGCTGTTATTAAAATGAATCCACACAATTTGTTTGCTCCTTCTGTTTTAAATGGTGTAGGCCTTGATGAAGCTGTTGAAGCGGATGAAGGTGGTGAGGCAGACGTACTGGATGTCGTCTATGCAGAAATTATAGTGCCAAAGATTATAGTACCTGAAGAGATCACTAGTTGGTGCAGAAATGATGACGAAGGATCCAGCGTTGATGTTTCAGTCATAGAAAATATAAAACCTATTGAGTTTGAAGATGTCCAGTTCGAATCTGATGATGATACGGATGATGATGAGGCTTATGTAAATGATGGGCATGTTGCTCCTTTGGGACAAGAAGAATCAGATGATGACCAAGGGTTCTTTGTATAGTTTTTAATCTCTTGGTAAGGTAATTTTCACATGTTTAAGCCATGAATATAAGTCCCGGAACTTTTTTGATGGTTACCTACGAGTAGTATCTCTCCTGAAGTTTAATCTAATGTGAAACAGGTTCAAATAAGGTACCCCATGCATAGTATCATCTATTGTGGCAAATGAGAACAAAAGCTAGTGCCCAGCACTAACAGTTTGGTGATGAAGAGAAGAGAAGAGTAGTTGTTGTTCTTTTAGTGATGTTGCTATTTTGATAGTGATGCTATGTACGCACTGTTGCTATGAACTTTTGGTGTTTAGTGTTGTCACTTTTTTCATTACTTTGTCGTCAACTTATGGTCTTTTGTGTGAACAATCTATACAAGTATGGCTGCTGAAGCTTGTGTGCTTTCATGTTGAAACTTGTGTTATATATCTTGCTGAGATGGTTTGTTATATCCTACTAAAATCTTATGGCATATGGTTTGTTATATATATCTTGATGTAGTGTTGTTGATCTGATGATGAATTCTTGCTTGAAATTAGGCTGGGATACAACTGTTATGCTGCTCAATTGGTGGCTGAAGAGCTGTTTAAATGGAGCCTGGGAGTGTTTGAAAATAGCTAGTATGCAGCTTTGCTCAATTTCTCTGTTTAACACATAATTTTATATGGAATCTCCTTTTTTATTAACAGCACACATAAATACATATAATCACATCAAGCAAGACAAAGAAAAATTAGGAAGAGAATGTGTGCTGCTCAGTACTCACGACTCACCATTGTGAGAAGGGCACTGAGCTTGCCGTCTTTCCGGTGCCGAGGACGACCTTGCTACCGGTGGAGGTCAGTAGAGCAAGTGAAGGGTTTCCACGAGTGTGCAACGCTCTGCACGCGCGTAAGCGAGCGTTCCTCCAAATTGTGGTACCACCAATGTCCACTTTGCAAGATATGTGACTAAAATGCAACTTAGGTGCAAGTTGAGGTACCTAATGTGTTAATACCTCTATAAACTAGTACGCCCCTTTAATCAGATCCTAAGAAATAGTATGATAAATCAAGGGAAAAGCCAGGAGCACCGTAGAGAATATCGTTGTAATATCCTGCTCCTTTTTGGCAACACTAGAGGATTGTGGCATTATGTTGTACGTATTACCATGCATGCTCAATTTGTCGTAATATGTAATAGTTATTGCAACGCAACGAAGATGAGGCAAAAGTCACCCTATTACAACCAATACATGCTTTGTTGCAATACGAAGCCATGTTTTTTGCAACTGTATCTATGACTAGCGCCACAAGTCAGAATTGTTGCAATATATGTCTAAATATAACCACAAAGATGTACTTTGTTGCAATACCTAGCCTTTATTGCAACAAGATGACACATTCACGCAATGGGACGGAACTGTTGCAATAGCACTATCATATTGCAATGTCGATGCAGCTTGTGGCAATACATGGCTTCTATTGCAACAAAACGAGCACTTAGCGCGATGAAACTAAATTGTGGCAATATGTAGATCATGTTACCACAAACTGGAATTTTGTGGTAATATAGCATTTTATTGCAACAAAATATAGTTGTAGCAATATTTGTTGTTGCAATAGACCAGAATCCTTGTAGTGTACGGATTGATAAACCTTAGGTCATCCACTTGAGGGAAATTTGCTACTGTCCTACAAACCTCTGCACTTGGAGGCCCAACAACGTCTACAAGAAGAAGGTTGTGTAGTAGACATCAAGCTCTTTTCTGGCGCCGTTGCCGGGGAGGTTAGCGCTTGAAGGTATATCTTTAGATCTTGCAATCGAATCTTTTTATTTCATGTTTTGGCCCTAGTTTAGTTTATAAAAGAAAACTATAAAAATGGAATTGAGTTTGTCTCGTACGCTTCATCTTTTTAATATCTTTCGTGAGTATGATGGAAAGGAAAATTGTGCCAAAGTGTTAGAAGAAGAATGCATTAAAATGTTGGCACTAAATATTTGAATGATGAGCATGATTGCAATGTTGTTAGTATGAATTCCTTGAATATCCATGATGCTAATGATATGCAAAGCCACAAGCTTGGGGAAGCTATGTTTGATGAAGATGATATTTTTTGTCCCCCAAGTTTTGATGAGCAAATTTATTATGATGAAATCATGCCTCCTATTTATGATGACTATATTGATGTAAGTGGATTTGGAGAGGTCATGATTTTATTTTGTGATGAATCCACTATTCCGGAAGAGATTCCAATTGATTATGAGAACGAAGTTGCTATCTATGATGATTATTGTGATGACTTGTATGCTATAAAGAATAATGACGTCCATGAAACTTGTCATCATGATTTTAGTTTTCAATTGGATTATGCCTCACATGATAATTATTTTGTTGAGTTTGCTCCAACTATTATTCATGAGAAGAATTTTGCTTGTGTGGGGAGTAGTAAATTTTCTATGCTTGTAGATCATGAAAGGAATGCTTTAGGTGCTGGTTATATTGTTGAATTCATTCATGATGCTACTGAAAATTATTATGACAGAGGACCATATGCTTGTAGGAATTGCAATAATATCAAGTTTCATCCCTATGTGCTTAAAGTTTTGAAGTTATGCTTGTTTACCTTCCTATGCAAGTTGATTCTTGTTAACACAAGTTGTTTGCTCACAAAATCCCTATGCATAGGAAGAGGGTTAGACTTAAATGTGCTAGTCATATTCTCATGATGCTCTCTTTATGTTTATTCTTATCCTTTATGTGAGCATCATTGAAATCATCATGCCTAGCTAGGTGCGTTAAACGATAGCGCTTGTTGGGAGGCAACCCAACTTTATTTTTGTTCCTAGATTTTTGTTCCTGTTTAGTAACAAATTAATCATATATCCTATGTTATAATTGAGTTTTATTTTTTTAATTAGTGTTTGTGCCAAGTAGAACCGTTGGGAAGACGGGGGAAAGTGTTGTTGATCTTGCTGTAAAAAACAAAAACTTTAGCGCTCACGAGAATTGCTGCCATTTTTATTGGAGAGTGATATTTAGTTAATTCATTTTGGATATGATTAATAGATAAATTCCTCACGTACATAAATTTATTTTAGAATTTTTGGGGTTCCATAAGTTTGCATTAGTTACAGATTACTACAGACTGTTCTGTTTTTGACAGATTCTGTTTTTCATGTGTTGTTTACTTATTTTGATGAATCTATGGCTAGTAAAAGAGTTTATAAACCATAGAGAAGTTGGAATACAGTAGTTTTAACACCAATATAAATAAATAATGAGTTCATTACAGTACCTTGAAGTGGTGTTTTGTTTTCTTTCGCTAACGGATTTCTGTTAAGTTTTGTGTTGTGAAGTTTTCAAGTTTTGGGTAAAGATTTGATGGATTATGGAACAAGGAGTGGCAAGAGCCTAAGCTTGGGGATGCCCATGGCACCCCCAAGATAATCTAAGGACACCTAAAATCCTAATATTGGGGATGCCCCGGAAGGCATCCCCTCTTTTGTCTACTTCCATCGGTAACTTTACTTGGAGCTATATTTTTATTCGCCACATGATATGTGTTTTGCTTGGAGCGTTATTTTATTTTCTTTTGTTTTGCTTGCTGTTTGAATAAAATACCAAGATCTGAAATTATTAAATGATAGATAGTCTTCACGTAGTTGCATAATTATTCGACTACTCATTGATCTTCATGTATATCTTTCGGAGTAGTTTGTCATTTGCTCTAGTGCTTCACTTATATCTTTTTAGAGCACGGTGGTGGTTTTATTTTATAGAAATAGATGAACTCTCATGCGTCACTTATATTATTTTGAGAGTCCGAAACAGCATGGTAATTTGCTTTGGTCCTAATATGATGGGCATCCAAGAGGGATATAATAAAAACTTTCATATAAAGTGCATTGAATACTATGAGAAGTTTGATACTTGATGATTGTTTTGAGACATGGAGATGGTAATATTAGAGTCATGCTAGTGAGTAGTTGTGAATTTGAGAGATACTTGTGTGAAAGTTTGTGATTCCTGTAGCATGCACGTATGGTGAACCGTTATGTGATGAAGTCAGAGCATGATTTATTTATTGATTGTCTTCCTTATGAGTGGCGGTCGGGGACGAGCGATGGTCTTTTCCTACCAATCTACCCCCTAGGAGCATGCGCATAGTACTTGTTTCCATAACTAATAAATTTTTGCAATAAGTATGTGAGTTCTTTATGACTAATGTTGAGTCCATGGATTATATGCACTCTCACCCTTCCACCATTGCTAGCCTCTCTAGTATCGCGCAACTTTCGCTGGTACCGTAAACCCACCATTTACCTTCCTCAAAACAGCCACCATACCTACCTATTATGGCATTTCCATAGCCATTCCGAGATATATTGCCATGCAACTTTCCACCGTTCTGTTTATTATGACACGCTCCATCATTGTCATATTGATTTGCATGATCATGTAGTTGACATCGTATTTGTGGCAAAGCCACCATTCATAATTCTTTCACACATGTCACTCTTGATTCATTGCACATCCCGGTACACCGCCGGAGCCATTCATATAGTCATATTTTGTTTTAAGTATCGAGTTGTAATTTTTGAGTTGTAAGTAAATAAATGTGTGATGATCATCATTATTAGAGCATTGTCCCAAGTGAGGAAAGGATGTTGGAGACTATGATTCCCCCATAAGTCGGGATGAGACTCCGGACGAAAAATAAATAAATAAAAGAGGCCATAGAAGCCCAATTAAAAAATAGGCCACAAAAAAAAGAGAACGGGCCCAAATAAAAAAAATGAGAGAAAAAGAGAGAAGGGGCAATGCTACTATCATTTTACCACACTTGTGCTTCAAAGTAGCACCATGATCTTCATGATAGAGAGTCTCTTATATTGTTACTTTCATATACTAGTGGGAATCTTTTATTATATAACTTGGCTTGTATATTCCAACGATGGGCTTCCTCAAAATGCCCTAGGTCTTCGTGAGCAAGAAAGTTGGAGGCACACCCAGTAGTTTCTTTTGTTGAGCTTTCATACACTTATAGCTCTAGTGCATCTGTTGCATGGCAATCCCTACTCACTCACATTGATATCTATTGATGGGCATCTCCATAGCCTGTTGATACGCCTAGTTGATGTGAGACTATCTTCTCCCTTTTTGTCTTCTCCACAACAACCCTTCTATTCCACATATAGTGCTATATCCATGGCTCACGCTCATATATCGCGTGAAGATTGAAAAAGTTTGAGAACATCAAAAGTATGAAACAATTGCTTGGCTTGTCATCGGGTTTGTGCATGATTTAAATACGTTGTGTGGTGAAGATGGAGCATAGCCAGACTATATGATTTTGTAGGGATAGCTTTCTTTGGCCATGTTATTTTGAGAAGACATGATTACTTTGTTAGTATGCTTGAAGTATTATTATTTTTATGTCAATATTAAACTTTTGTCTTGATTATTATGGATCTGAATATTCTTGCCACAATATAGAGAACTACATGGATAAATATGTTAGGTAGAATTCCACATCAAAAATTCTGTTTTTATCATTTACCTACTCGAGGACAAGCACGAATTAAGCTTGGGGATGCTGATACGTCTCCAACGTATCTATAATTTTTGATTGTTCCATGCTATTATATTATCAACCTTGGATGTTTTATATGCATTTATATGCTATTTTATATGATTTTTGGGACTAACCTATTAACCTAGAGCCCAGTGCCAGTTTCTGTTTTTTCCTTGTTTTAGAGTATCGCAGAAAAGGAAAATCAAACGGAGTCCAATTGACCTAAAACTTCACGGAACTTATTTTTGGACCAGAAGAAGCCCACGAAGTATCGGAGTTGGACCAGGAGAGTCCCGGGCTGCCCACGAGGGTGGAGGGTGCGCCCACCCCCCTGGGCGCGCCCCCTGCCTCGTGGATAGCCCGAAGGTCCACCGACGTACTTCTTCCTCCCATATATACCCATATACCCTAAAAACTTTGGGGAATAGAATAGATCGGGAGTTCCGCCACCAGAAGCCTCCGTAGCCACCGAAAGCTAATCTAGACCCGTTCTGGCACCCTGTCGGAGGGGGAATCCCTCTCTGGTGGCCATCATCATCATCCCGGTGCTCTCGATGATGAGAAGGGAGTAGTTCTCCCTCGGGGCTGAGGGTATGTATCAGTAGCTATGTGTTTGATCTCTCTCTCTCTCTCGTGTTCTTGAGGTGGTACGATCTTGATGTATCGCAAGCTTTGCTATTATAGTTGGATCTTATGATGTTTCTCCCCCTCTACTCTCTTGTAATGGATTGAGTTTTCCCTTTGAAGTTATCTTATGGGATTGAGTCTTTAAGTATTTGAGAACACCTGATGTATGTCTTGCGTGGGATACCCGTGGTGACAATGGGGTATTCTATTGATCCACTTGATGTATGTTTTAGTGATCAACTTGCGGTTTCCGCCCATGAACCTATGCATAGGGGTTGGCACACTTTTTCGTCTTGACTCTCTGATAGAAACTTTGGTGCACTCTTTGAGGTCCTATGTGTTGGTTGAATAGATGAATCTGAGATTGTGTGATGCATATCGTATAATCATACTCACGGATACTTGAGGTGACATTGGAGTATCTAGGTGACATTAGGGTTTTGGTTGATTTGTGTCTTAAGGTGTTATTCTAGTACGAACTCTAGGGCTGTTTGTGACACTTATATTGGAGTATCTAGGTGACATTAGAATAACTTTGAGGTGGTTTCGTACCCTACCATAATCTCTTCGTTTGTTCTCCGCTATTAGTGACTTTGGAGTGACTCTTTGTTGCATGTTGAGGGATAGTTATGTGATCCCATTATGTTATTATTGTTTTGAGAACTTGCACTAGTGAAAGTATGAACCCTAGGCCTTGTTTCCTAGCATTGCAATACCGTTTACGCTCACTTTTACCATTAGTTACCTTACTGTTTTTATATTTTCTGATTACAAAAACCTATATCTACTATCCATATACCACTTGTATCACCATCTCTTCGCCGAACTAGTGCACCTATACAATTTACCATTGTATTGGGTGTGTTGCGGACACAAGAGACTCTTTGTTATTTGGTTGCAGGGTTGCTTGAGAGAGACCATCTTCATCCTACACCTCCTACGGATTGATAAACCTTAGGTCATCCACTTGAGGGAAATTTGCTACTGTCCTACAAACCTCTGCACTTGGAGGCCCAACAACATCTACAAGAAGAAGGTTGTGTAGTAGACATCGGCGCATGCCTAGGTACATACTTGATCCTCTTTCCCTCAGGGGTGGTGAGTAGTATCGACTTACTAGCACAGTCGATGTTTCCTCCGTATTTCGATAGCCAATCCATGCCTAGTATTATATACAATCCTTGTGTCTCCAAAATTATTAGGTCTGAGGGGAAAACGTAGCTACCAATGGTTAATGGTAACCGATCACACCATCGGCTGGCCATATACTCTGCTCCTGGTGAGCTTACTAACATGGGTGACCTAAGGGCTAAGTTTGGCAACTTAAAGTTGTCCACAAATCCCCTTGATATGTATGGATGCGATGCACCATTGTCAAAAAGAACGAGAGCGGTAAAAGACTTAACCAGAAACTTACCAATTACTGCGTCAGGCCGCTCTTCAACTTCCTCCACGTTGATGTGGTTCACCTGACCTCTGGTGAAAGGATTGGGCTTCTTTCCAGAGTTTCCATTTTCATTGCCATTCTTCAACTCAGAACAATCATTGGCATAGTGTCTAGTCTTCCCGCACTTGTAACAGGTGACATGGCTCAGGTCCTTCTTAGCGGGTGTTGCTGGGTTGGAACGGTTCTGGCTGCTGCTTCCCCCCATTCCCATTTCCATTCTTAGGGCCACTGTGGTTATGCGAACTTCCTCCATTGTGAGTATGGCCTCCATGGTTATGGGTGTATCCTCCCGAGTTTGGGGGTAAAACGTGGCTTCTGCTGAGCTCCAGAATTGTACTTCCCCTGTCCATACTTCCTTTTGTGGCTCTCTATCTGCTGCTGCTTGCCTTCAATCATAAGAGCCCTGTCTACCAACTCCTGGTAGTTAGTGAATGTTTCCACCATCAACTGCATACTCAGCTCGTCATTTAGCCCTTCCATAAACTTCTCCTGCTTCGCGACATTTGTGGCCACATCATCTGGGGCATAGCAGGCTAACTTGCTGAACTCATCCACGTACTGCCCCACAGTATGATTTCCCTGGCGTAAGTTGTGAAACTCATGCTTCTTCATACTCATAGCTCTAGCTAAGACATGTGCAGTGCGGAATGCTTGCTGAAACTAATCCCAAGTGACATTGGCTATGGGGAAAGTGGTTGTGTAATTCTCCCACCAAGAGGATGTGGGTCCATCCAGTTGATGTACGGCAAAGCGCACCTTCTTAGCATCTATGCAACCTGTGGTGGTCAGCTCCCTTCCAATCCTGCGGAGCCAGTCATCGGCAACAATCGGCTCGGTGCTACTGGAAAACACCGGTGGATTCAACCTCAGAAAATGAGCTAAGTTGTCAACTGGAGGTAGTGGTGGTGGGTTGTTGTTGTTATTGTTGTTGTCGTTTCCTTGGTTCTGGACTAACAACTGCATCAAGGCATTCTGCTATTGGATCAACTGAGTGAGCTCCGGTGGGAAGACAAATCTGGGGTCACGTCTCAGAGGCATCTGATAGGTTTAGAGGGGTGAGATTAGAATAGAGTAAGGTCTAAGGAGAAATTCACTACCCATATGCACATGAGGCAAACACATTCATTTCACACCATTCAATTCAAAACAAGGTCATACGATCGATCTAACTATCGTTACAAAATACTTGGACTACTACTATATATATATATGGGGGATTACTAATAGTAATATGGTGGTCGACTAGAAAGCTTGATCGGTGGAAGACTCCATGATATCCGCTCCAGCTTCGTCTTCATAATCATCATCACTATCGGGGTCGAAGTCGGTGTCGTCGATTATGATGTAGTTTTCAGGATGGTTGTCCTCCTCTGGTTCGGGGTCTCCCATGAACACTCCTAGCTTCTTCTTCAGGTCTTCATACTTCTCCAGTAGTACTACAATTTCTTCTTCGTATCCATCACGTGTAAACTTGAGTTCCTCTTCTAGATCCATGTTCCTGGTCGTCACCTTCTTCATGTCTATCATGCTGGCGCACATCTGGTTCTCCTGACGACGAATGTGCTGGTTCAACTCCTAGATGTAGGCTCCAATGGACTTGTCCCTCCTGGTGCAAATCATCTCCCATTGCTCATCTCGGCGTCCACATGTATGGTAGATAGTGTCCTTAAGATCCTTGTGGTATACCTCGCCAATGCGTCCCATGCCAATGTGGGCTGCCATGCTCTTTCCTGGACTCCAGGTTAGTGCATCAAAGGAAAAATCTATCGGCTCCGTTACTGGTGTGAATGTCCTTCCTAGAACATGTACTTGAATCGCCCAGCGCTCTTCTTCAGGTAGAGTGGTGGTGTAGGTCCCGATGAAGCTTGGTATTCCGATGCTCAGGTACCTAGTGGCTTCCTTCAGGTGTCGTCCGAAAGGGGTGTCGTCATCTGGTTGAGTGAACTTGTTCCTTGGGTCTGCCATCTATAGAGTAGAAAAAGGAGAAGAGTCGGAAATGAGTAGAGAAGAATGTCCTATGGCTTATCCTAGTGGTCGCATCCTACAGTCAGTGTGTGCTCTGATACCATTTTGTAGCGACCCGACCTCAAACGGTCAAGTCTCTGTGCTTAAGTGTCATCCCTAGATCGGTATTGCTGACACACACAGTACTCGAGGATTTATAATAGAGTTCAATCACACACTTATTACATGAATGTCTCAAAAGAGAACTTATTACAATAATATGGCTGAAGGCCATCTAAAAACAATAACAGCGGAAGCTTCGAAGGTAGTAGAGTCCATCCAACTCCACGGCAAAACTGAGTGCATGACAACGACCTAGCACACCTTACTCTTCGTCTGAAAATTCTGCAACATAATACATTGCAGCCTGTGTAGGTCAGCACATGGAATATGCTGGCAAAATAACACTATAGAGCAATGAACAAACAACAGCTATAACTACATGCATATATGGCTGGTGGAGGCTCTATGGTTATCATTTGCATAAAGCTAGTTTTTCCCTACAACAAAGAAATATATTTTATTTAACTAACAAGTTTGTTGAAAACATTGAGAATGGTAACCCCATCTCAATCCCAATTAAAAGTTAACAACCCAACAAAATTAATTAAGTAGAGTGTTGAGATCAACATAATAATCCATGTACCAGATACTCAAGATGTCCATAACCGGGGACACGACTAATTGTACACTCTGCATAGGTTTGCGCACTTTTTCCCACAAGACTCGATCTCCTCCGTTAAATTTCTCGCAGTGCATGATGTTTCAGAAACGGATGACCGAGACACAGTTTTCAGAAGCATTAACTCTTTACGACAGGTAGACCGTACCACCTACATCCCCTACATCTGCTAGTCTACCGCTGAAAGAGGTCACACAAATTACTTAACTATGCCAGAGCCCATAATGGCTTGTGTCTGCACATGAAAGTTTCCAGCATGAATACCATTATGATCCCTTTGAACCTAGGTGGCAAACCATAGGAAAATCACACGGATACCCCGGGATCTCCTTTGGATAACACTGGATTACCCAGGTGCCCACAACCAATCCACCCAGATGTGTATTAAGTGGCCACCTTAAGTTAAACCTTAATTAAAAAATCCCACATCTTACATGGAGTCTCTCAAACCAAACCGCGTCTACGAGCATAGCATAGCAGTATAAACATAACGTAGACAACCCAGGGTTTAAAAACAAGACAATAGGTTCTACCTCGTCAACTACTTCCCAGTACCCACATGTTATCAAGCCCTAACCATGTAGTGTTTGAGGATTGAATGTAATGCATAAAAACTGGGTAACAAAGGATATGATCAAAGGGTTACTTGCGTTGCTGACGATCTGAAAACCCTAGTGACTCGTAGTAGCAAGCCTCGCACTCCGGAAACTCTATCATGAACAAACAATATCATACATAAGCACTCAAGCAAGATGCAAGGAAAAAACTCAAATGTAAAGATCCAAACTGAAAGTTCAAATGAAGAGCTTTGATTTGTGAAAACAAACAATCGAATGGGAGCTACGAAACTCAAACTACGAGAAAAAGAAGTTCAAATTCAAATCTGCTTGAAAACAAATTTCAAATTGTCAAAACCATGTTCAAGTTGACTATCTGGATAGAGGAGAACAAGATGAAGATTTAGGCGTTGGTTTCATTGGATTTGGATAAACGAGCAAAAAGTAACGAAGGTTTGAAGTTCAGGGACTAAACCGTGATAAAAGTACTCGTGGATAGGTCCCTGGCCAAAAATAAAACTAAAAGAAAAACCTAATGAACGAACGTTCGTAAACAGAGGCTAATGAATGAACGTGTTCACTAACAGAGAGGAGCGAGAGACCATTCGTCAACTAACGAACGAAAATAAAAACTGATCTAATAGTAATAATAAAAAAACAAAAACAAAAACCAAAACCGGTGAACTGGGCGGTTTTTATACCGGTCTTTGGTCAGCTGCTGCGGTCAACGGCGAGGCAGAGTGGCTCCGACGGCTTTGGCGGGCGAGGCGACGGCGGCGGCTATCGTGGGCGGCGGGCAGGCGGCGGCGCGAGCGGCAGGCGGCGGCGGTGATGGGTGGTGGGTTGAGGTGAGAAGGGTCGGGTCGGCTTTTAAAGCCTTAGGGGGCGGCGGCTTGGGGAGGGGGTCACGGCGCGGCGGCGGTGTCCGGCTCGGACTCCAGGAGGAGTCTGGCGACGAGAGGCGGCGGCGCTAGCTGGGCCAAGGCCCGGCTCGGCTGGGCCGGCCCGGGAAAGTTTTTCTAAGAATAAATTCCGTTGTGAATAAAAATCCTAATAAAATATAAAAAAAAATTCTAAAACAATACCACAAACAATTTTCACCGTCCAAACCTAATATTTAGGACATGATGAACATATTTTCTCGCCTAAAATGTAGTTTTCAAAAATGCATATTTTTTCTAATTCATATAAAATAGCAAAAATAAGATACGAATAAATAAGAAATTGATTTTAAAATTCCTCCTCCAACATTTCTCTTCTGTTGAAGAAGCCATATTATCTTCTCTCTTTTATTTTTGTTATTGAAAATAATTGGAGGGAAAATATTAAAATCAAATTGATCCTTTATTCAAATTTGAAATAGATTCAAATATGAAGTTTTAGTGAAACCTCCAACTCTCTCCTTGGGTCCTTGAGTTGCTTAAGATTCATAGGATCACAACCAAATGCAAATAAAAATAAGATATGCATATGATGACCTATGTATAACATCCAAATTGAAAATTGAGATGTTACACATCATGACTGGATCTTTTCTACCATGAATTACAATGTTTAGTCGCTGCTTGAACTTTGGAGCTGCTCTGCATTTATGTTTTGCGGTCTCAGAAATGGCTAGCGAGATACCATTACATTGTAATTCATGGTAGAAAAGAAACAGTCATGATGTGTAACATCTTAATTTTCAATTTGGATGTTATACATAGGTCATCACATGCATATCATATTTTTGCATTTGGTTGTGATCCTAGAAATCTTAAGCAACTCAAGGACCCAAAGAGAGAGTTAGAGGTTTCACTAAAACTTCATATTTGAATCTATTTCAAATTTGAATAAAGGATCAATTTGATTTTAATATTTTCCTTCCAATTTTTTCAATAACAAAAATAAAAGAGAGAAGATAATATGACTTCTTCAACAGAAGAGAAATATTGGAGGAGGAATTTTAAAATCAATTTCTTAATTATTCGTATTTTATTTTGCTATTTTATATGAATTAGAAAAAATATATGCATTTTTGAAAACTACATTTTAGGCCAGAAAAATGTTCATCATGTCCTAAATATTAGGTTTGGACGGTGAAAATTGTTTCTCGTATTTTTTTAGAATTTTTTATATTTTATTAGGATTTTTATTCACAATGGAATTTATTTTTAAAAAAAACTTTCCTGGGCCGGCCCAGCCGAGCCGGGCCTTGGCCCACCTAGCGCCGCTGCCTCTCGTCGTCGTACTCTTCCTCCACCGGCTCCACCCTGTGCCGCTCGTCCGCGCCGATGCATTTGGGGCGCAAATTTGGGCAGCGAATGCATTGGCGCGACCATGAAGCGGACGTGATTTGGGTTTGGGTCAACACGTTGGGCCACCACTTTTGCCCGTGCTGACCCAAACGGACGCGGGCGGACAAAATGGGTCGCCCCATTGGAGTTGCTCTTAGTGTTTTCGAAGAAAAACTCTCTTGCTTCACTTAAATTAATTTGAGAGAAAGAAATATTATGCTCATGATCTTCACTTATATTTGTTTGAGCTTATCAAAAGCAACACATGAAAATTACTCCCAAAGTGATAGATATCCAAGAAGGATATAATAAAAACTTTCATGAAGATCATTGGACAAAATAAACTTGATTCTTTGTAATAGTTTTGAGATATGATGATGTGATATGTGAGTCATGTTGATGAGTAATTATGCTTTAGTAAGAATATTGTTGTTAAGGTTTGTGATTCTCTATGCAAGCATGAATGTCAATAGTCATGCAATGAAATTACATCCTACTTGTGGTGCATTATTCGGTAATTATGCTTAATGCTCGCTTATGAGATTATTCATTTCTTGGTTGGTCGCTTCCCAATCTTTTGCTAGCCTTAACTTTGCACTAAGTATGATCACTACTTGTGCATCCAAAATCCTTTAAAACAGTTTTGCCATAGAGTCCACTATATCTACCTATATGCGGCATTCTTTGGCCGTTCTAAGAAAATTTGTATGTCCATCTCTAATATTCAAAATAAATTTCTCTTGCGTGTGATCGTACCGCTCGCGAGGCGGTGAGGGGTGGCTATTATTTTCCATGCTAGATGTGTTATTCTCACGATGAGTGTTTATTCACTTGTCATTGCACGAGAGTAAGGCAAAGGTATTAGGGATGCCCAGTCCCGAAATGAAAAATGAATTTACATTATGTCGTCAAATAATAAATTCCCTGGAAAGTGTTGGTATGGAAGGCACCCGTGGATACGGTTAGCCATGGAAAGTGAAAATATGGTTGAAAAGGGAATAAACTTTAATTTCTTTTTGGGAACCGCCTATGATATATCTAGCGCATGGAAAGTGTTGGGAACTCTAAGTCGTTTTCGTTGGTGAGAAAAGTATGCCTCTCAAAATGTTTTTATCTCTCAATTTTTCGCTTTGAACTCTGGCACCTCTACAAATCCCTACTTCCCTCCGCGAAGGGCCTTTCTTTTAATTTATGCAATTTTTATTTTTAATTTGAGTCTCCATCTTTTTTTATAAAGCACCAACTAGGGGGCACTATATGATCGTACTTGAGCATTGAGTGTGGTTAATATGCGAGTGTGTTTCATGAATGGATCAATGATTGAGCATGATGGGCTAGGGATAACTTATTTTAGCATTGATATTTTGAAAGACATGGTTGCTTGTTGGTATGCTTGAGTATTGAACTTATCATGTCAAAACTGGACTATTGCTTTGAACAATATAAAAGTCCAAATGTACATGCTATAAAGAAAAGAATATGAGATGACATGTTAGGCGGCATTCCACATCAAAAATTTTGTTTTTGTCATTTACCTACTCGAGGACGAGAAGGAATTAAGCTTCGGGATGCTGATACATCTCCAACGTATCTATATTATCATTCTTGGATGTTTTATAATCATTTTATAGTCATTTTATATCATTTTTTGGTACTAACCTATTGACATAGTGCCAAGTGCTAGTTGTTGTTTTCTGCATGTTTTTTACATCGCAAGTAATCAATATCAAATGGAGTCCAAACACAGCGGAACTTTTCATGGATTTTTTTGGACCAGAAGACATCCAATGGGCCGGAGAAGCGCCTGGGGGTGCTCTGAGGGGAGCACAACCCACCAGGGCGTGCCTAGAGGCCCAGGCACGCCCTGGTGGGTTGTGCCCACCTCGGGTGCCCCCGGACCGCCTCTTTGCTCTATAAATACCCCAATATTCCAGAAACCCTAGGAGAGTCGACTGAAAATCAATTCTAGCCGCCGTAGAGTACAGAACCACCAGATCCAATCTAGACACCATCACAGATGGGTTCGCCACTTCCATTGGTGCCTCTCCGATGATGCGTGAGTAGTTCTTTGTAGACCTTCGGGTCTGTAGTTAGTAGCTAGATGGCTTCCTCTCCCTCGTTTGATCATCAATACAATGGTCTCTTGGAGATCCATATGATGTAATTCTTTTGCGGTGTGTTTGTTGGTGTAGCGACCAGACCTCAAACAGTCCAATCTCTGTGCTCCGGGGTCATCCCTGGATCGGTAATGCTGACACCAAAGAGTACTTGAAGGATTTATAACAGAGTAGCAATCACACACTTATTACATCGAGTGTCTCAAAAGAGAACTTGTTACAATAAATATGGCTTAAGGCCATCTAATAGCGATAACAACGAAAGGATTGGAAGATAAGTGAGTCCATCAACTCCAACGGCATCACTGAGTATAGAACCACGACCTAAAGGCACCTTACTCGTCGTCTGAAAAGTCTGCAACATGAACGTTGCAGCCCGAAACGGGTCAGCACATGGAATATGCTGGCAAAGTAACACATAGAGAGAGCAATGAAAGAATGGAATATGCTGGCAAAGTAACACATAGAGAGAGCAATGAAAGAATGGAATATGCTGGCAAAGTAACACATAGAGAGAGCAATGAAAGAATAAGGCTATACTACATGCATCTTTGGCTGGTGGTAAGCTCTATGGTTACAGTTTTGCGTAAAGCCAATTTTTCCCTACTGCAAAGGAATAAATTTTATTTAATTATCATGGTAGTTGTTAAACATTGAGAGTGTAGACACCCTCTCAATCCCAATTAAGCATCATCTTTAAAACCCAACAAAATTAATTTAGAGTAACATGATGAGATTCACATGATAATCCAAGTACTAGATACTCAAGATGTCCATAATCGGGGACACGGCTAACCATGATTAGTTTATACATTGTGCAGAGGTTTGCACACTTTTCCCCACAAGACTCGATCTCCTCCGTTGGGATTCTCGCACTACATGATGTTTGAGAAACGGATGACCGAGACATAGTCTTTCAGAAGCGCTTGCACCTTACGAACGGGTAGACCGTACCAACCTACATCCCCTACATCTGCTAGTCTACCACTGTAAGAGTTCGCACGACTTAGTCAACTATGCTAGAGCCCATAGTAGCTTGTGGCTGCACACGGAAGTTTCTAGTATGAATAATCTCATGATCCCTTTGAGCCTGGGTGGCGGTCCAAAAGAAAAACAGGCAATCGCTGGAATACCCAGGTACCTCAATCCACCCAGATGTGTGTTTAGGTTGCCACCTTAAGTAAACCATTAATTTAAAAATCTCACATCTATCATGGATACACTCACCCAATCCACGTCTAGTGGCATAGCATGACATAACAAGCAAACGTAGAAGTAACTCCCAAAGGTTTGATAATAAAACAGGTAATGGGTACTACCTCATCTACTTCCCAAACACACAATTTAATTAGATCCTAATCATGCAATGGTGTGAGGATTGATCTAATCCAATAAAAACTGGGTAGTAAGAGGTATGATCAAAGTGTTACTTGCCTTGCTGATGATTCGCAAAACCTAGCGATTCGAAGTAGCAAGTGGCGTACTCCGGGTACTCTAGCGCAAACAAACAAGCATACAATAAGTACTCATCTAATGCACATGTAAAACTCGAATAAGAGATCTAACTAGATAGTTCAACTTAAGAACTCCGGTTGGCAAAAAGAATCAAATCAAACGAAGCAACGAAAGACAAACAGCGAAAGAAACAAGCTTCGTTTACTATTCTGGATCTAGGTCAAATTTTACAGAGGAAAAAACTTGTTTGAGTTGGTTAAATGGAAATAGGGTTTCGAGACGAAACTCCAGGCGCTTGAATCGCCTGATTCCGATAAACGAGCGAAAAGTTAAACTAGAACGAAAATCGGATAAGAAATCGCGATCATAAATAATCACGGAATAATCCGAGAAAAAGAAAAACGACGAACAGAATAACGAACGAACGTTCGTTTTCTGGAACTAAATGATGAATGCGTTTGTCAAAACGAACGGACGAGCGGACGCTCGCTAAATAAATAAACCGAAAAAACCGATCTATATAAAAAACGAAAACTAGGGTTTTCTAAAAAACAAATCGGTTCTTCTCAGAAAACCGGGAGGCGGGGCGGCTACCTCGGCTCGGTCCGGCGGGGCTCCGGGCGGCGGCGGTGGGCAGCAGCGGCGGCGGGGCGGCGGCAGCGGGGCGGC
>NC_041392.1:243439332-243454228 GCF_002162155.2 Triticum dicoccoides | reverse complement strand
GCGGCAGCAGCGGCGGCGGCGGGCGGCGGCAGCAGCGGCGGGGCGGCGGGGCTGCGTGGGCGGTGGCGGGTGGTGACTCGGGGCTCCTAGGGGGGCCCCGGGGTGGCTATTTAAGGAGGGAGGGGGCGGCCTTGCTTGGGGAGGGGGTCGGCGGCGGAGGCATGCCCGGCTCGGTCTCCCCGAGTCCAGCGGCAGCTCGGCGAGGAAGGCGGTGGCCTGGCGGGCCGGCCTGGCTCGGCTGGGCCTTTGGCCCAGTCGTGCGCTGGTTTTTTTTAAAACAATTTCGCCGAACTAAGAAAAATTCTAGAAAAATAATTAAAAATCTAAAATTGCCAAAACAAATTTTCACCGTCTAAATAAAATATTTAGAACAAGATGAACATTTTCTTGGCCCTAAATGCAATTTTTGAAAACGTGCAATTTTTCCTAAATTCAAATAAAACCACGAAAAACTCGAGAATAAAACCTTATTTTATTTTTTTATTAAATCCTCAATATTTCTTTATTTTGGGAAAGTCATTTTATTCCCTCTCTCATATTTTTATAATAGAAATAATTGGAGATAAAATAAATAAAATCAAATGATCCTATTTTCAAAATTTGAGAAAACTCAAATATGAAAATAACGAAATCCCCAACTCTCTCCGAGGGTCCTTGAGTTGCGTAGAATTTCTAGGATCAACCCAAAGGCAAATAAATATGATATGCAGTGATGATCTATTGTATAACATTCCAAATTGAAAATTTGGGATGTTACAAACCTACCCCCCTTAAGATGAATCTCGCCCTTGAGATTCAGGTTGGCTAGAAAATAGGTGAGGGTGGTCCTTCAACAAATCTTCCTCTCGCTCCCCGGTGGCTTCATCCTCCATGTGATGGCTCCACTGAACTTTGCAAAACTTGATAACCTTGTTGCAGGTTACTCAGCTGGCATACTCAAGAATCTTAACTGGTTTCTCCTCATAGGTCAAATCACTGTCCAACTAAATCACTTCCAGCGGCACTGTATCTCTCAGCGGTATATCAGCCATCTCCGCGTGGCACTTCTTTAACTGGGAAACTTGGAATACGTCGTGAACTCCTGACAATCCTTCGGGTAATTTCCACTTGTAGGCTACTTCTCCCATACGCTCCAAAACCTTGTATGGTCCTACAAAACATGGTGCTAACTTTCCCTTAACTCCAAAGTGCTTAACTCCTCCAAGTGGAGATACTCGAAGATAAACTCGGTCTCTGACTTCGTAAACTGTCTCCTTGCGTTTAGAATCTGCGTAGCTCTTCTGCCTGGACTGGGCTACCTTGAGCCTATCGCGAATGAATTTCACCTTCTGTTCAGACTCCTTAATCAGATCCGGTCCAAACAACTGTCGGTCTCCAACTTCATCCCATGACAACGGGGTTCTGCACCTCCTTCCGTACAAGGCTTCAAAAGGGGTCATCTTCAAACTGGATTGATAACTGTTGTTGTAAGAGAACTCTGCATATGGCAAATTGTCATCCCAACTAGATCCATAATCTAGCGCACAAGCTCTCAGCATATCCTCCAAAATCTGATTGACTCTCTCGGTCTGTCCATCTGTCTGCGGATGGAAAGCTGTACTGAATTCTAGCCTGGTACCCAAAGTTTCGTGCAACTGATTCCAGAACTTTGAGGTAAACTGGGTTCCTCTATCTGATACAATGCTCCTTGGAACTCCATGCAGACATACGATCCTAGTCATGTATATCTTTGCCAACTTGGCACTAGTATAGGTAGTCTTCACTGGGATGAAATAAGCTACCTTTGTCAAACGATCGACTACTACCCAAATCGAGTCATAGCCTGAACGAGTTCTGGGCAATCCCATAATTAAATCCATGCCTAGCTTATCCCACTTCCATTCGGGTATTGGCAATGGCTGTAGCAATCCGACTGGCTTCTGATGCTCTGCCTTTACTCTCTAACATACATCACAAACTGCTACATACTCCACAATATCCTTCTTCATTTCGGTCCACCATAAAGTATCCTTCAAATCCAGATACATCTTGGTATTTCCTGGGTGAATCAAATATGGTGAATCATGGGCCTCTTGCAGAATCAACTTCCTGATCTCTGGGTCATTGGGCACATAAACACGGTCTTCAAACCATAAGGTATCGTGCTCATCCTCACGAAATCCTTTAGCTTTTCCTTTGCTCATTTTCTCCTTAATAGAAGTGATCTCCTTGTCAATCCTTTGAGCTTCTCTTATCTTATCCATCAAAGTAGACCGAATCGCCAATGCTGCTACATAGCCTCTCGGAACTATTTCCAAACATAGCTCACGAAGATTCTCGGCTAACTCTCTTGGTAAATCTCCCGTCCTTAGAGTGTTGACATGGCTTTTACGGCTCAATGCGTCAGCTACTACGTTAGCCTTTCCGGGATGATAATGCAATCTCATATCATAGTCCTTGATGAGCTCCAACCATCTCCTCTGCCTGAGATTTAACTCCTTCTGCGTGAAGATATACTTCAAACTCGTGTGATCCGTGTACACCTCACAATGGTTTCCAGTGAGAAAATGTCTCCAAGTCTTCAACGCATGCACTACGGCTGCTAACTCCAAATCATGCGTGGCATAATTCAACTCATGAGGCTTAAGCTGTCGTGAGGCATATGAAACAACTCTTCCTTCCTGCATAAGCACTGCTCCAAGTCCTCGACGTGAAGCGTCGCAATACACCTCATAATCCTTGGTCTGATATGGCAAAATCAACACTGGTGATGTAACCAAACGTTTCTTCAACTCCTGGAAACTAGCCTCACACTCTTCAGTCCATTTGAAATTGGTATCCTTCTTCAACAACTCCGTCATAGGCTTCCCAATCTTCGAGAAATTTTCAATAAATCTCCGGTAGTATCCTGCGAGTCCAAGAAAACTCCGGATCTCTCCAACTGTTGTTGGGGCTTCCCAATTTGTCACAGTGTCAACTTTGGTGGGATCTACTGCTATACCTTCTCCAGATATAACGTGTTCGAGGAATCCAACTTCCTTCAACCAAAACTCACATTTGCTAAACTTGGCATATAACTGATGTTCTCTGAGCTTTCCAAGTACCAAACGCAAATGCTCCTTATGCCCCTCTTCATTCTTTGAGTAAACTAGGATATCATCAATGAAGACTACGACGAACTTGTCCAAGAACTCCATAAATACTTTGTTCATCATGTTCATAAAATATGCGGGTGCGTTAGTCAGACCAAATGACATAACGGTATACTCGTACAACCCATACCTCGTGGTAAAAGTTGTCTTAGGTATATCCTGTTCTCGAATCTTTAACTGGTGGTATCCTGATCGCAGATCGATCTTGGAAAATACCTTAGCTCCTTGCAATCGATCAAACAGATCATTGATCATCGGCAGTGGGTACTTGTTCTTGATGGTTACTTCATTCAATCCTCGATAATCAACAACCATCCTTAACGATCCATCCTTCTTCTCCACTAGAAGTACCAGCGATCCCCAAGGTGAAGAACTTGGGCGAATGTAACCCTTATCCAATAACTCTTTAATCTGCTTCTTAATCTCTTCCAAATCCTTTGCAGGCATCCTATGTGGTCTCTTAGATATTGGCCCTGTGCCTGGCAAAAGATCAATCAAAAACTCAATATCTCTATCCGGTGGCATGCCTGGCAACTCCTCTGGAAATACGTCAGGGAAATCCTTTACCACTGGTACTTCCTCCTGCACAACTCCTGTTAGGGAATTTACTTGAGTACTCTTCGGCACATGTCGGGATACATACTTGATCCTTCTTCCTTCTGGCGTTGTAAGCAAAATTGACTTACTGGCGCATTCAATATTCCCTTCATACTTTGATAACCAATCCATGCCTAATATCACATCCAATCCTTGGGGTTCCAATACTATTAGGTCCGAGGGAAATACATAGTTACCAATCCTTAATGGTAACCGATCACACCATAGACTAGCCATATACTCTGCTCCAGGCGAGGTTAGTAACATGGGTGACCTAAGGGCTTGGGTTGAAAATTTATACTTATCCACAAATCCCCTTGAGATGTATGAATGTGATGCACCAGTATTAAAAAGAACGGGTGCAGTAAATGACTTAACCAAAAACTTACCTATTACTGCATCTGGATGAGCTTCAACCTCCTCCACGTTAACGTGGTTCACCTGTCCCCTATTGAAAGGGTTCGGCTTCTTCCCAGAGCTTCCGTTGCCATTTCCATTCTGGGATTTAAGACATTCATTTTCATAATGTCCGGTCTTCTGGCACTTAAAACAAGTGACTTGGCTCAGGTCTCTCTTAGCTGGGGTTGATGGGTTGATATGGTTCTGACCGTTGCTTCCTTCATTCCCATTACCATTCTTGGGGCCATTATGATTGTGTGATCTACCTCCTCCATGGGTATGCTGAAAATGTCCTCCCAGTCTAGGGGTAAAATGTGGCTTCTGCTGAGCTCCATAATTGTACTTCCCTTGTCCACACTTCCTCTTACGGTTTTCAATCTGCTGCTGCTTCCCTTCAATCATAAGAGCACGATCTACCAACCCCTGGTAGTTGTTGAATCTTGCTACCATCAACTGCATGCTCAACTCATCATTCAGTCCTTCCAGAAGCTTCTCCTGCTTAGCTGCATCCGTAGCAACGTCATCTAGGGCATAACGTGCTAGCTTACTAAAGTCATCCACATACTGGCCAATTGTCCGTCCTCCTTGGCGCAAGTTGCGAAACTCACGCTTCTTCATGGCCATAGCTCCTGCTGAAACATGGGCAGTACGGAAAGCTTGCTGAAACTGGTCCCATGTGATAGTGTCGATAGGGAAAGTGGTTGTGAAATTCTCCCACCATGATGCTACGGCTCCATCCAACTGATGTGCGGAAAATTTCACCTTTTCCGCATCTATGCATCCTGCCGTGGTCAACTCCCTTGCTGTCTAGCGGAGCCAATCATCTGCTATTATAGGCTCGGTGCTACTGGAGAACACCGGCGGATTCAGCCTAAGAAAATGGGCTAAGTGGTCAATAGGTGGTGGTGGTGGTGGGTTGTTGTTGTTGTTCCCCTGATTCTGATTCTGGACTAGCAACTGCATCAACGTATTCTGCTGCTGGATCAACTGTGTGAGCTCTGGTGGGAAGGTAAATCCGGGGTCACGTCTCGGAGGCATCTGAGGGTTTAGAAAAGATGAGATTAAGAATAGAGGGGGTCTAGAGAGAAAACACTACCCATATGCACATGAGGCAAAACAAACAATTCACTTCATTCAATCAAACAAGGGCATACAATCGATCTAACTATCGCAAAAGTGCTCGGACTACTATATTTACATGGTGGACTACTACTGCTGATGAGGTAGTCTACTAGAAATATTCTTCGGTTGCAGACTCCATGATATCTGCTCCAGCTTCATCAACATAGTCATCATCACTATCATCTGGATACGAGTCGGTGCGTCGATGATGATGTAGTCTTCAGGGCGAATCTCCTTGGGTTCTTCGTCTTCTTCTATTGGTGTAGGGTCTCCCATGAATATTCCGATCTTCTTGATCAGGTCGTCATTCTTCTCCACTAGTACTTCGATTTCCTCTTCATAATCTTCACGTGTAGCCTTGAGTTCTTCCTCCAGTTCCTTGATTCTTGTTCTTGCCTTCTTCAGATCTATCATGTCGGTGCACATCTGGTTCTCCTGACGTCGAATGTGCTGGTTCAACTCCTGGATAAAAGCTGCAATTGATCTATCCTTCTTGGTGCTGATCATCTCCCAGTGCTCATCTCGGCGCCCACAAATCTGGTAGATAGTATCCTTGAGATCATTGCGGTAGACTTCTCCAATACGTCCCGTGGCGATGTGAGCTGCCATGCTCCTTCCTAGACTCCATGTCGGTGCATCAAAGGAAAACTCTATGGGCTCGGTGACTGGCATGAACGTCCTTCCTGGAACTTGAACATGAATCATCCGGCGCTCCTCTTTAGGTAAAATGGCGTTGTAGGTTCCGGTGAAGCTTGGTACTCCGATGTTCAGGTACTTAGTGACTTCCTTCAGGTGACGTCCAAAGGGTGTATCTTCATCCGGCTGTGTGAACTTGTTCCTTGCATCCGCCATCCTAAAAGAGTAGAAAAGATGAGGAGTTAGAATGGGAAGAGTGAGTAGTGATCTAGGGCTTTAGCTTAGTGGTCGTGTCCTACAGTTAGCGTGTGCTCTGATACCATCTTGTAGCGACTAGACCTCAAACAGTCCAATCACCATCCTCCGGGGTCATACCTGGATCGGTAATGCTGACACCACACAATACTTGAAGGATTTATAACAGAGTAGCAATCACACACTTATTACATCGAGTGTCTCAAAAGAGAACTTATTACAATAAATATGGCTTAAGGCCATCTAATAAGGATAACAACAGAAAGCTTGGAAGATAAGTGAGTCCATCAACTCCAGCGGCATCACTGAGTATAGAACCACGACCTAAAGGCACCTTACTCGTCGTCTCAAAAGTCTGCAACATGAACGTTGCAGCTCGAAACGGGTCAGCACATGGAATATGCTGGCAAAGTAACACATAGAGAGAGCAATGAAAGAATAAGGCTATACTACATGCATCTTTGGCCGGTGGTAAGCTCTATGGTTACAGTTTTGCATAAAGCCAATTTTTCCCTACTGCAAAGGAATAAATTTTATTTAACTATCATGGTAGTTGTTAAACATTGAGAGTGTAGACACCCTCTCAATCCCAATTAAGCATCATCTTTAAAACCCAACAAAATTAATTTAGAGTAACATGATGAGATTCACATGATAATCCAAGTACTAGATACTCAAGATGTCCATAACCGGGGACACGGCTAACCATGATTAGTTTATACACTGTGCAGAGGTTTGTGCACTTTTCCCCACAAGACTCGATCTCCTACGTTGGGATTCTCGCACTACATGATGTTTGAGAAACGGATGACCGAGACATAGTCTTTCAGAAGCGCTTGCACCTTACGAATGGGTAGACCGTACCAACCTACATCCCCTACATCTGCTAGTCTACCACTATAAGAGTTCGCACGACTTACTCAACTATGCTAGAGCCCATAGTAGCTTGTGGCTGCACACGGAAGTTTCTAGTATGAATAATCTCATGATCCCTTTGAGCCTGGGTGGCGGTCCAAAAGAAAAACATGCAATCGCTGGAATACCCAAGTGCCTCAATCCACCCAGATGTGTGTTTAGGTTGCCACCTTAAGTAAACCATTAATTTAAAAATCTCACATCTGTCATGGATACACTCACCCAGTCCACGTCTACTGGCATAGCATGGCATAACGAGCAAACGTAGAAGTAACTCCCAAAGGTTTGATAATAAAACAGGTAATAGGTACTACCTCATCTACTTCCCAAACCCATAATTTAATTAGATCCTAATCATGCAATTGTGTGAGGATTGATCTAATGCAATAAAAACTGGGTAGTAAGAGGTATGATCAAAGTGTTACTTGCCTTGCTGATGATCCGCAAAACCTAGCGATTCGAAGTAGCAAGCGGCGCACTCCGGGTACTCTAGCGCAAACAAACAAGCATACAGTAAGTACTCATCTAATGCACAGGTAAAAATCAAATAAGAGATCTAACCAGATAGTTCAACTTAAGAACTCTGGTTGGCAAAAATAATCAAATCAAACGAAGCAACGAAAGACAAACAACGAAAGAATCAAGCTTCGTTTACTATTATGGATCTAGGTCAAATTTTACAGAGGCAAAAACTTGTTTGAGTTGGGTAAATGGAAACAGGGTTTCGAGACGAAACTCCAGGCGCTTGAATCGCCTGATTCCGATAAACAGCGAAAAGTTAAACTAGAACGAAAATCGGATCAGAAATCGCGATCAGAAATAATCGCGGAATAATCCGAGAAAAAGAAAAACGACGAACAGAATAATGAACGAACATTTGTTTTCTGGAACTAAACGATGAACGCGTTCGTTAAAACAAACGGACGAGCGGACGCTCGCTAAATAAATAAACTGGAAAAAAACCGATCTCTTTAAAAAACGAAAACTAGGGCTTTCTAAAAAAACCAAATCGGTTTTTCTCAGAAAACCGGGCGGCGGGGCGGCTACCTCGGCTCGGTCCAGCGGGGCTCCGGGCGGCGGCAGTGGGCAGCAGCGGCGTGGCGCAGGCAGCGTGCGGCGGGGCGGCGGGGGTGGCGACTCGGGGCTCCCAGGGGGGCCCCGGGGTGGCTAATTAAGGAGGGAGGGGGCGGCCTTGCTTGGGGAGGGGGTCGGCGGTGAAGGCGTGCCTGGCTCAGTCTCCCCAAGTCCGGCGGCAGCTCGGCGAGGGAGGCGGTGGCCTGGCGGGCCAGCCTGGCTCGGCTGGGCCTTTGGCCCAATCGGGCGCGGGGTTAAAAAAACAATTTCACCGAACTAAGAAAAATTCTAGAAAAATAATTAAAAATCTAAAATTGCCAAAACTAATTTTCACAGTCTAAACAAAATATTTAGAACAGGCTGAACATTTTCTTGGCCCTAAATGCAATTTTTGAAAACGTGCAATTTTTCCTAAATTCAAATAAAACCACGAAAAACTCGAGAATAAAACCTTATTTGATTTTTTTATTAAATCCTCAATATTTCTTTATTTTGGGAAAGTCATTTTATTCCCTCTCTCATATTTTTATAATAGAAATAATTGGAGATAAAATAAATAAAATCAAATGATCCTATTTTCAAAATTTGAGAAAACTCAAATATGAAAATAACGAAATCCCCAACTCTCTCCGAGGGTCCTTGAGTTGCGTATAATTTCTAGGATCAACCCAAAGGCAAATAAATATGATATGCAGTGATGATCTATTGTATAACATTCCAAATTGAAAATTTGGGATGTTACAGTTGGGATCCGATGAACTTTGAGTTTATGATCAGATCTATCTCTTTTTATCCATGAAAGTTATTTGAGTTTCTTTGATCTCTTATATGAATGATTGCTTATAGCCTCACATTTCTTCTCCGATATTTGGGTTTTGTTTGACCAACTTGATCTGTTTATCTTGCAATGGGAAGAGGTGCTTTGTAGTGGGTTCGATCTTACGGTGCTTGATCCCAGTGACAGTAGGGGAACCGACATGTATGTATCGTTGCTACTAAGGATAAAATGATGGGGTCTACTTCTACATAAATATATCTTGTCTACATCATGTCATCATTCTTATTGCATTACTCCATTTCTCCATGAACTTAATACACCAGATGCATGCTGGATAGCGGTCAATGTGTGGAGTAATAGTAGTAGATGCAGGCAGGAGTCGATCTACTAATCTTGGACGTGATGCCTATATAATGATCATTGCCTGGATATCGTCATGATTATTTGAAGTTCTATCAATTGCCCAACAGTAATTTGTTTACCCACCATTTGCTATTTTTCTCGAGAGAAGACACTAGGCAAACCTACGGCCCCCGGGTCTCTTTCTCATATTATTGCCTTTGCAATCTATTTTATTTGCCTTTTATTTCCAGATCTATTAATCCAAAAATACAAAAATACCTTGCTGCAATTTATTTTATTTGGCGTTCGATCTATCAATATTTACAACTCTCTCACGTCTGTTTGCCAATTTCTGGCGCCGTTACCCGAAAGGGATTGACAACCCCTTTAATGCGTCAGGTTGCGAGTACTTGTTATTTGTGTGCATGTGATGTTTACGTAGTGTTGCTTGGTTATCCTACTGGTTCGATAACCTTGGTCTCATCACTGAGGGAAATACCTATCGTCGTTGTGTTGCATCATCCCTTCCTCTTTGGGGAAATACCAACGTAGTTCTAGCAGACATCACCGGGGACGAGTGATGGTCTTTTCCTACCAATCCATCCCCCTAGGGGCATGCGTTGTAGTACTTTGCCTCAAGGGCTAATAAAATTTTGCAAGAAGTATGTGAGTTCTTTATGACTAATGTGAGTCCATGGATTATACACACTCTTAACATTCTGCAATTTGCTAGCCTCTATGGTATCGTGCATTGCCCTTTCTCACCTCGAGATGTGGTGCAAACTTCGCCGGTGCATCCAAACCCTGTGATATAATACTCTCTATCATACACAAGCCTTATTATATCTTCCTCAAAATAGCCACCATACCTACCTATTATGGCATATCCGTAGCCATTCCGAGATATATTGCCATGCAACTTCCATCATCATCACATACATGACTTGAACATTCATTATCATATTGCTTTGCATGATCTTAAGATAGCTAGCATGATATTGCCATGGCTTGTCCATTTTTTGATATCTTTGCTACGCTAGATCATTGCACATCCTAGTACAGCGCTAGAGCCATTCATATAGAGTCATACTTTGTTCTAGGTATCGAGTTGTAATATTGAGTTGTAATATCGGGTTGTAATATTGAGTTATAAGTAAATAGAAGTGTGATGATCATCATTATTCATTATTAGAGCATGTCCCAGCGAGGAATGGATGATGGAAGCTATGATTCCTCCACAAGTCGGGATGAGACTTTTGACAAAATTAAAAAGAGGAAAAATAAGAAAGAAAAAAGGGAAAAAGAAAAAATGAGAGAAAAAGAGAGAAGGGGCATGCTAATTCCACACTTGTGCTTCAGAGTAGCACCATGCTTTTCATGTAGAGAGTCTCCTATGTAGTCACTTTCATATACTAGTGGCAATTTTTCATTATAGAACTTGGCTTGTATATTCCGGTAATGGGCTTCCTCAAATACCCAAGGTCTTCATGGAAAGCAAGTTGGATGCACACCCACTTATTTTTCATATTGAAATTTCATACACTTATAGCTCTTAGTGCATTCGTTGCATGACAATCCCTACTCCTTGCATTGATATCAATTGATGGGCATCTCCATAGCCCATTGATTAGCCACGTCGATGTGAGACTTTCTTAATTTTTTGTCTTCTCTACGTTTACCCCTATCATCATACTCTATTTCACCCATAGTGCGATGTCCATGGCTTGAGCTTATGTATTGCGTGGGGGTTGAAAAAGCTGAAGCGCGTTCAAAAGTATGAACCAATTGCTTGGCTTCTCATCGGGGTTTCATACGTCTCCAACGTATCTATAATTTTTGATTGTTCCATGCTATTATATTATCTATCTTGGATGTTTTATATGCATTTGTATGCTATTTTATATGATTTTTGGGACTAACCTATTAACCTAGAGCCCAGTGCCAATTTTTGTTTTTTTTCTTGTATTTGAGTTTTGCAGAAAAGGAATATCAAACGGAGTCCAATTAACCTGAAACTTCATGATGATTGTTTTTGGACCAGAAGAAGCCCCCGAAGCAAAAGAGTTGGGCCAGAAGAGCCACAATGCCTCCACAAGGGTGGAGGGCGCGCCCTCCGACCTCGTGGGCCCCTCGTGGACTCCCCTGGCTTGTTCTCGATGCCAACACCTCTTATATATCCCCAAACCTCTAGAGCAGAACCTAGATCAGGAGTTCCATCGTCGCAAGCCTCTGTAGCCACCAAAAACAAATCGGGACCCTATTCCAACACCCTTCCGGAGGGGGGAATCATCACTGGTGGCCATATTCATCATCCCTACGCTCTCCATGGTGGGGAGGGAGTAATTCACCCTCGGGGCTAAGGGTATGTACCTGTAGCTATGTGTTTGATCTCTCTCTCTCTCTCGTGTTCTTGATTTGGCACGATCTTGATGTACTGTGAGCTTTGCTATTATGGTTGGATCTTATGATGTTTCTCCCCCTCTACCTTCTTGTAATGGATTGAGTTTTCCCTTTGAAGTTATCTTATCGGATTGATTCTTTAAGGATTTGAGAACACTTGATGTATGTCTTGCATGTGCCTATCTGTGGTGACATTGGGATATTCATGTGATCTACTTGATGTATGTTTTGGTGATCAACTTGCGGGTTCTGTGACCTTGTGAACTTATGCATAGGGGTTGGCACACGTTTTCGTCTTGACTCTCTGGTAGAAACTTTGGGGCACTCTTTGAAGTTCTTTGTGTTGGTTTGAATAGATGAATATGAGATTGTGTGATGCATATCGTATAATCAAACCTGCGGATACTTGTGGTGACATTGTAGTATCTAGGTGATATTAGGGTTTTGGTTTATGTGTGTCTTAAGGTGTCATTTTAGTACGAACTCTGTGCCTGTTTGTGACACTTATAGGAATAGCCCAATAGATCGATCAGAAAGAATAACTTTGAGGTGGTTTTGTACCCTACAATAACCTCTTCATTTGTTCTCTGCTATTAGTTACTTTGGAGTGACTCTTTGTTGCACGTTGAGAGATTGTTATATGATCTAATTATGGTATCATTGTTGAGAGAACTTCCACTAGTGAAATTATGAACCCTAGGCCTTGTTTCCAAGCAATGCAATACCGTTTTCGCTCACTTTTGTTACTAGTTACCTTATTGTTTTTATATTTTCAAATTACAAAAACCTATATCTACCGTCCATATTGCACTTGTATCATCATCTCTTCGCCGAACTAGTGCACCTATACAATTTACCATTGTATTGGGTGTGTTGGGGACACAAGAGACTCCTTGTTATTTGGTTGCAGGGTTGTTTGAGAGAGACCATATTCATCCTACGCCTCCCACGGATTGATAAACCTTAGGTCATCCACTTGAGGGAAATTTGCTACTGTCCTACAAACCTCTGCACTTAGAGGCCCAACAACGTCTACAAGAAGAAGGTTGCATAGTAGACATCAAGCTCTTTTCTGGCGCCGTTGCTGGGGAGGCTAGGTAAGAGGCACTAACACCCCATGAACTAAGCTCTTTTCTAGCGCCATTGCCAGGGAGGTTAGTGCTTGAAGGTATATCCTTAGATCTTGCAACCGAATATTTTAGTTTCTTGTTTTATCACTAGTTTTTATTATAAAATAAAACTACAATAAAGTGGAATTGAGGTTGCCTCATATGCTTCATCTTTTTAATGTCTTCCGTGAAAATAAGGATTCCGATAATTGTGCCGAAGTGTTAGAAGAATGCATTAAAATGTTTGGCACTAAATTTTTGAATGATGAGCATGATTGCAATGTTGTTAGTATGAATTCTTTGAATATCCATGATGCTAATGATATGCAAAGCCAGAAGCTTGGGGATGCTATGTTTGATGAAGATGATATTTTTTGTCCCCCAAGTTTTGATGAGCAAATTTATTATGATGAAGCATGCCTCCTATCTATGATGATTATTGTGATGACATGTATGCTATAAAGAATAGTGATAACCATGGAACTTGTCATATTGATTTTAATTTTCAATCACATGATAGTTATTTTTGTTGAGTTTGCTCCCACTACTATGAATGAGAAAAAATTTGCTTCTATCGAGAGTAATAAAATTTCTATGCTTGTATATCATGAAAGTAATGCTTTATGTGATGGTTATATTGTTGAATTCATTCATGATGCTACTGAAAATTATTATGAGGGAGGAATATATGCTTGTAGGAATTGCAATAATATCAAGTTTCCTCTCTATGTGTTGAAAGTTTTGAAATCATGCTTGTTTAGCACTCCTATGCTAGATGATTCCTGTTCCCGCAAATTGTTTGCTCAGAAAATTCCTATGCATAGGAAGTGGGTTAGACATAAATGTGCTAGTAATATGCTTCATGATGCTCCCGTTATGTTCCATTTCTTATCTTTCATGTGAGCATCATTGAAATCATCATGCCTAGCTAGAAAGGCATTAAAGAAAAGCGCTTGTTGGGAGACAACCCAATATTTATACCTACTGTTTTTGTGTGTTCACATGATTATGCTACTTTAGTAATCATTTTTATAGCTTTTGTTTCAATAAATTGCCAAGTAAGACCTTTAGGATGGCTTGTGGTGATAGTTGATTTGATCTTGCTGAAAAATAGAAACTTTTGCACTCAGAAAAATAATTCTCATTTTTAGTATAAGAGTAATAAAATACTGATTATTTTTGCAGAAGATTAATTAACAAATTTCTTAGTACTTCCTAATTTTGCAGAATTTGTGGAGTTACAGAAGTATGCGAAACATCCAGATTTCTACAGACTGTTCTGTTTTCTATGTGTTGTTTGTTTATTTTGATGAATCTATGAGTAGTATCGGAGGGTATGAACCATACAGAAGTTGGAATACAGTAGATATTACACCAATATAAATAAAGAATGAGCTCACAACAGTACCAAAAGTGGTGATTTATTTTCTTATACTAATGGAGCTTACAAGATTTTCTGTTGGAGTTTTGTGTTGTGAAGTTTTCAAGTTTTGGGTAAGGGTTTGATGGACTATGGAATAAGAAGTGGCAAGAGCCTAAGCTTGGGGATGCCCAAGGCACCCCAAGGTAATATTCAAGGACAACCAAGAGCCTAAGCTTTGGGATGCCCCGGGATGGCATCCCCTCTTTCATCTTCAATCCATCGGTAACCTTACTTGGAGCTATATTTTTATTCACCACATGATATGTGTTTTGCTTGGAGCATGATACGTCTCCAACGTATCTATAATTTTTGATTGTTCCATGCTATATTATATTCTGTTTTGGACATTATTGGGCTTTATTATACACTTTTATATTATTTTGGGACTAACCTACCAACCGAAGGCCTAGCCCAAAATTGATGTTTTTTCCTATTTTAGGGTTTCAAAGAAAAGGAATATCAAACGGAGTCCAAACGGAATGAAACCTTCAGAAACGTGATTTTTGGAACGAACATGATCCAGAGGACTTGGACCCTACGTCAAGAAATCAACCAGGAGGCCACGAGGTAGGGGGCGCACCTACCCCCCCCCCCCCATGCGCGCCCTCCACCCTCGTGGGCCCCCTGTTGCTCCACCGACATACTCCCTCCTCCTATATATACCTATGTACCCCCAAACGATCAAATACGGAGCCAAAACCCTAATTCCATCGCC
>NC_041392.1:243422119-243439005 GCF_002162155.2 Triticum dicoccoides | reverse complement strand
TGAGATCCCATCTTGGGGCCTGTTCCGGAGCTCCGTCGGAGGGGGCATCCATCATGGAGGGCTTCTACATCAACACCATAGCCTCTCCGATGATGTGTGAGTAGTTTACCTCAGACATTCAGGTCCATAGTTATTAGCTAGATGGCTTCTTCTCTCTTTTTGGATCTCAATACAATGTTCTCCCCCTCTCTCATGGAGATCTATTCGATGTAATCTTCTTTTGCGGTATGTTTGTTGAGACCGATGAATTGTGGGTTTATGATCAAGTTTATCTACGAACAATATTTGAATCTTCTCTGAGTTCTTTTATCTATGATTGGTTATCTTTGCAAGTCTCTTCGTATTATCAGTTTGGTTTGGCCTACTAGATTGATCTTTCTAGCAATGGGAGAAGTGCTTAGCTTTGGGTTCAATCTTGCGGTGTCCTTTCCCAGTGAAAGTAGGGGCAGCAAGGCACGTATTGTACTGTTTCCATCGAGGATAACAAGATGTTTTTTTATCATATTGCATGAATTTACCCCTCTACATCATGTCATCTTGCTTAAAGCGTTACTCTGTTCTTATGAACTTAATACTCTAGTTGCATGCAGGATAGCGGTCGACGTGTGGAGTAATAGTAGTAGATGCAGGCAGGAGTCGGTCTACTTGTCTCGGACGTGATGCCTATATATAGGATCATACCTATATATTCTCATAACTATGCTAAATTCTATGAATTGCTCAACAATAATTTGTTCACCCACCGTAAAATACTTATGCTCTTGAGAGAAGCCACTAGTGAAACCTATGGCCCCCGGGTCTATCTTCCATCATATTAATCTTCCAGCACTTAGTTATTTTCATTGCTTTTATTTTACTTTGCATCTTTATCATAAAAATACCAAAAATATTATCTTATCATATCTATCAGATCTCACTCTTGTAAGTGACCGTGTAGGGATTGACAACCCCTTATTGCATTGGTTGCGAGGATTTATTTGTTTTGTGTAGGTGCGAGGGACTCGCGCGTAGCCTCCTACTGGATTGATACCTTGGTTCTCAAAAACCAAGGGAAATACTTACGCTACTTTGCTGCATCACCCTTTCCTCTTCAAGGGAAAACCAACGCAGTGCTCAAGAGGTAGCAAGAAGGATTTCTGGCGCCGTTCCCGGGGAGGTCTATGCAAAAGTCAACATACCAAGTACCCATCACAACCCTTATCTCCCGCATTACATTATTTGCCATTTGCCTCTCGTTTTCCTCTCCCCCACTTCACCCTTGCCGCTTTATTTGCCCTTCTTCTGCTCGTCTTTCCATTTGCTTTGATGTCTTACTTGGCTTGTTTGCTCGTTTGGTTGGAATAGTTGTTTATTTATTACTAAACAGAGAACCTAAACATCTATGGATCCTCATCCGCTTGCTAATCTTTTTAAGAGATCCAATTATAATGAACCAATTGCTAGTGAGTTTTATGCACTAGATTATCTTTATGAAGTTTTGCTTGAAATTCGTGAATCTGAAAATTCTGATGAAGTACCTTATGGATTGATTCCCGATGGATCTTTGAATAAAAATCATGATTGCAATAATGATAGTATAAATTCTATTGATATAAATTGTGCTAATAATATGCAAAACCCTAAGCTTGGGGATGCTAGTTTTGCTATGACCTCTACTTGTTGCAATGATCATGATTGGGGTGATTCTTCTTACAATCTTGAAAATTTATTTAAGCCCCATGATGAATATGAGATTGATAATAGTGTTTGCAATATTATTGAAAGTGGGTTTGGAAGAGTGTCAACTTTAGATCCCACATATTTGGAGAATGTTCAATCTTATGAAATTTTTGATAAAAGTGGGTTTGGAGAGATCATGACTTTAGTTAATGTTAATCCCACTATTTTGGAAGAGTGTCAACTTTGCATGCATGTGGATCATGTTGAAAATATTTTATGTGAGAGCTATTTTGTTGAATTTTCTTATGATCCTACATGTAATTATTATGAGAAAGGAAAATATGGTGGTAGAAATTTTCATGTTACAAAATTACCTCTCGTTATGTTGAGATTACTATTGTTTCTTTCCTCTTCCATGCATATGCTAGTTTTTGCTTGACATGATAATTTGTGTGCCTATAATATGCCTATGCATAGGAAGTATGTTAGACTTAGATTTGTTTGCCACATGTTTTATGATGCTCTCTTTGTGCTTCAATTCCTGTCTTTCATGTGAGCATCATTAAAATTATCAATGCCTAGCTAAAAAGGCTTTAAAGAAAAGCGCTTGTTGGGAGATAACCCAATATTTTTCCTTTCTGTTATTCAATAAATAATTTATCTAGCCTCTGTTTTGGTTTTGTTTTTTGTGTCTAATTAGTGTTTGTGCCAAGTAGAATCGTTGGGAAGACTTGGGGAAAGTCTTGTTGATCTTGCTGTAAAAAACAGAAACTTTAGCGCTCACGAGAACTTCTACCATTTTTATTTGGAAAGTTCTATTTAGTTAATTCTTTTCGAAGATGATTAATAGATAAATTCCTCACGTCCAGAAATTTATTTTAGAATTTTTGGGGTTCCATATCTTGCGCTAGATACAGATTACTACAGACTGTTGTGTTTTTGACAGATTCTGTTTTTCGTGTGTTGTTTGCTTATTTTGATGAATCTATGGCTAGTAAAATAGTTTATAAACCATAGAGAAGTTGGAATACAGTATGTTTAACACCAATATAAATAAATAATGAGTTCATTACAGTACCTTGAAGTGGTGTTTTGTTTTCTTTCGCTAATGGAGCTCATGAGATTTTCTATTTTAAGTTTTGTGTTGTGAAGTTTTCAAGTTTTGGGTAAAGATTTGATGGATTATGGAACAAGGAGTGGCAAGAGCCTAAGCTCGGGGATGCCCATGGCACCCCCAAGATAATCTAAGGACACCAAAAATCCAAAGCTTGGGGATGCCCCGGAAGGCATCCCCTCTTTCGTCTACTTCCATCGGTAACTTTACTTGGAGCTATATTTTTATTCACCACATGATATGTGTTTTGCTTGGAGCGTCTTGTATGATTTGAGTCTTTATTTGTTAGTTTTCCACAATCATCCTTGCTGCACACACCTTTTGAGAGAGACACACATGATTCGGAAATTATTAGAATACTCTATGTTCTTCACTTATATCTTTTGAGTTATATAGTTTTGCTCTAGTACTTCACTTATACCTTTTAGAGCACGGTGGTGGATTTGTTTTATAGAAACTATTGTTCTCTCATGCTTCACTTATATTATTTTGAGAGTCCTACAAAACAGCATGGTAAATTTTTTTAATTATGTTAGGCATTCAAGATTAATAATAAAATTCTCTTATGAGTGTGTTGAATACTATGAGAAGTTTGATACTTGATAATTGTTTTGAGATATGGAGATGGTGATATTAGAGTCATGCTAGTTGGGTAGTTGTGAATTTGAGAAATACTTGTGTTAAATTTTGTGATTCCCGTAGCATGCACGTATGGTGAACCGTTATGTGATGAAGTCAAAGCATGATTAATTTATTGATTGTCTTCCTTATGAGTGGCGGTCGGGGACGAGCAATGGTCTTTTCCTACCAATCTATCCCCCTAGGAGCATGCGTAATACTTTTCTTTGATAACTTGTAGATTTTTGCAATAAGTATATGAGTTCTTTATGACTAATGTTGAGTCCATGGATCATACGCACTCTCGCTCTTCCACCATTGCTAGCCTCTCTAATACCGCGCACCTTTCGTCGGTATCATACACCCACCATATACCTCCTCAAAACAGCCACCATACCTACATATCATGGCATTTCCATAGCCATTCCGAGATATATTGCCATGCAACTTTCCACCGCTCCGTTTACTATGACACGCTCCATCATTGTCATATTGCTTTGCATGATCATGTAGTTGAAATTGTATTTGTGGCAAAGCCACCGTTCATAATTCTTTCATACATGTCACTCTTGATTCATTGCATATACCGGTACACCGCCGGAGGCATTCACATATAGTCATATTTTGTTCTGGGTATTGAGTTGTAATTGTTGAGTTGTAAGTAAATAAAAGTGTGATGATCATCATTTTTAGAACATTGTCCCAAGTGAGTAAAGGATGATGGAGACTATGATTACCCCACAAGTCGGGATGAGACTCCGGACGAAAAATAAAAAATTTAAAAAAGAGGCCATATAAAAAAGGCCCAAATAAAAAAATATGAGAGAAAAAGAGAGAAGGGACAATGCTACTATCCTTTTACCACACTTGTGCTTCAAAGTAGCACCATGATCTTCATAATAGAGAGTCTCCTATGTTATCACTTTCATATACTAGTGGGAATTATTCATTATAGAACTTGGCTTGTATATTCCAATGATGGGCTTCCTCAAATTGGCCTTGGTCTTCGTGAGCAAGCGAGTTGGATGCACACCCACTTAGTTCCTTTTGTTGAGCTTTCATATACTTATAGCTCTAGTGCATCCATTGCATGGCAATCCCTACTCACTCACATTGATATCTATTGATGGGCATATCCATAGTCGTTGATACGCCTAGTTGATGTGAGACTATCTTCCCTCTTTCATCTCCTCCACAACCACCATTCTATTCCACCTAAAGTGCTATGTCCATGGCTCATGCTCATGTATTGCATGAACATTGAAAAAGTTTGAGAACACCAAAAGTATGAAACAATTGCTTGGCTTGTCATCGGGGTTGTGCATGATTTAAATACTTTGTGTGGTGAAGATAGAGCATAGCCAGACTATATGATTTTGTAGGGATAACTTTCTTTGGCCATGTTATTTTGTAGAGACATAATTGCTTAGTTAGTATGCTTGAAGAATTATTATTTCTATGTCAACATTGAACTTTTGTCTTGAATCTTTCGGATCTGAATATTCATGCCACAACTAAGAAGAATTACATTGAAAATATGCCAAGTAGCATTCCACATAAAAAATTCAGTTTTTATCATTTACCTACTCGAGGACGAGCAGGAATTAAGCTTGGGGATGCTTGATACGTCTCCAACGTATCTATAATTTTTGATTGTTCCATCCTATATTATATTCTGTTTTGGACATTATTGGGCTTTATTATACACTTTTATATTATTTTTGGGACTAACCTACTAACCGGAGGCCCAGCCCAGAATTGCTATTTTTTTTGCCTATTTTAGGGTTTCGAAGAAAAGGAATATCAAACGGAGTCCAAACGGAATGAAACCTTCGGGAACGTGATTTTCGGAATGAACATGATCCAGAGGACTTGGACCCTACGTCAAGAAATCAACCCGGAGGCCACGAGGTAGGGGGCGCGCCTACCCCCCCCCCCCCCAGGCGCGCCCTCCACCCTTGTGGGCCCATTGTTGCTCCACTAACGTACTCCCTCCTCCTATATATACCTACGTACCCCCAAATGATCAAATACGGAGCCAAAACCCTAATTCCACCACCGTAACTTTATGTATCCATGAGATCCCATCTTGGGGCCTGTTCCGAAGCTCCGCTGGAGGGGGCATCGATCACGGAGGGCTTCTACATCAACACCGTAGCCTCTCCGATGATGTGTGAGTAGTTTACCTCAGACCTTCGGGTCCATAGTTATTAGCTAGATGGCTTCTTCTCTCTTTTTGGATCTCAATACAATGTTCTCCCCCTCTCTCGTGGAGATCTATTCGATGTAATCTTCTTTTGCAGTGTGTTTGTTGAGATCGATGAATTGTGAGTTTATGATCAAGTTTATCTATGAACAATATTTGAATCTTCTCTGAGTTCTTTTATGTATGATTGGTTATCTTTGCAAGTCTCTTCGAATTATTAGTTTGGTTTGGCCTACTAGATTGATCTTTCTTGCAATGGGAGAAGTGCTTAGCTTTGGGTTCAATCTTGCGGTGTCCTTTCCAGCAAGGCATGTATTGTATTGTTGCCATCGAGGATAACAAGATGGTTTTTTTATCATATTGCATGAATTTATCCCTCTACATCATGTCATCTTGCTTAAAGTGTTACTCTATTCTTATGAACTTAATACTCTAGATGCATGATGGATAGCGGTCGATGTGTGGAGTAATAGTAGTAGATGCAGGCAGGAGTCGGTCTACTTGTCTCGGACGTGATGCCTATATACATGATTATACCTAGATATTCTCATAACTATGCTCAATTCTGTCAATTGCTCAACGGTAATTTGTTCACCCACCGTAAAATACTTATGCTCTTGAGAGAAGCCACTAGTGAAACCTATGGCCCCGGGGTCTATCTTCCATCATATTAATCTTCCAACACTTAGTTATTTTCATTGCTTTTATTTTACTTTGCATCTTTATCATAAAAATACCAAAAATATTATCTTATCATATCTATCAGATATCACTCTCGTAAGTGACCGTGTAGGGATTGACAACCCTTTATCACATTGGTTGTGAGGATTTATTTGTTTTGTGTATGTGCGAGGGACTCGCGCGTAGCCTCCTACTGGATTGATACCTTGGTTCTCAAAAACTGAGGGAAATACTTACGCTACTTTGCTGCATCACCCTTTCCTCTTCAAGGGAAAACCAACGCAGTGCTCAAGAGGTAGCAGAGCATCATTTTATTTTGTTTAGATTTGCTTGCTTCTATTTAGAGTAATGCTTTTCATCTTTTAGTTCAATAAAAAAAGTCAAGTGTAGCCTTTACCATGCTTATTTTGCAAGTCCATATGTTGCTATTTTAAAAATAGAAAGTTTGCTGTTATCTTTTGAATATTTGTGAATAGTCAAAACATGATAAAATCTTGAAGTTTTTACACAATAAGTAGCAACAAATTATATACAGTGTGGTAATTTTTTAGAATTTTTGGAGTTAAATAAGTATGATTCCTCTTGCATTCTTTATAGACTATCCTGTTTAGACATATTGCTGTTATGATTGCATTGTTTGCATATGTTTGCTTGTTTAATGATTCTATTTTAGGATAGGAGTATTAAATATTCAGAGTCATTTAGTATGCAATGTTAAATAATAATTGTAGTGATTTCTACAGTAGAGAATGGTAAGGTTTATGCATTGATTTATACTAACTTATCTCACGAGTTCTTGTTGAGTTTTGTGTGGTTGAAGTTTTTAAGAATTAGGGAAATCGCGATATGAGAGGAATTAAGGAGATGCAATAGCTCAAGCTTGGGGATGCCCCAGGCATACCTAAGTAATATTTCAAGAAGTCTCAAGCATCTAAGCTTGGGTATGTCCCGGTAGGCATTCCACCTTTCTTATTCAACAACTATCTGTCAATTTTGATTGAGCCTAAGTTTTTGCTTCTTCACATGATACGTGCTATCCTTGCAATGCCATTTTATTTTGTTTTGCTTGCTTTTTGAATAAAGTACTTAAGATCTGAAATTTTATTTATGAGAAGGAGTCTTCACATAGTTACATAATTATTCGACTACTCATTGATCTTCACTTATATCTTCTGGAGTAGTTTGTCATTTGCTCTAGTGCTTCACTTATATCTTTTTAGAGCATGATGGTAGTTTTATTTTGAATAAATTGTTGAACTCTCATGCTTCACTTATATTATTTTGAGAGTCTCTAAACAGCATGGTAATTTTCTTAGGTTATGAATATAGCCCTGATATGATGGGCATCCAAGAGGGATATAATAAAAACTTTCATAATTAGTGCATTAAATACTATGAGAAGTTTGATTTCTTATGATTATTTTGAGATATGAAGATGGTGATATTAGAGTCATGCTAGTGAGTAGTTGTGAATTTGAGAAATACTTGTGTTGAGGTTTGTGAGTCCCACAGCATGCACGTATGGTGAACTATTATGTAACGAAGTTGGAGCATGAGATATTTTTTGATTGTCTTCCTTATGAGTGGCGGCCGGGGACGAGCGATGGTCTTTTCCTACCAATCTATCCCCCTAGGAGCATGCACGTAGTACTTTGTTTCGATGACTAATAGACTTTTGCAATAAGTATGTGAGTTCTTTATGACTAATGTTGAGTCCATGGATTATACGCACTCTCAACCTTCCACCGTTGCTAGCATCTCTAGTGCCGCACAACTTTTGTCGGTACCATAAACCCACCATATACCTTCCTCAAAAAAGCCACCATACCTACCTATTATGGCATTTCCATGGCCATTCCGAGATATATTGCCATGCAACTTTCCACCGTTATATTTATTATGACACGTTACATCATTGTCGTATTGCTTTGCATGAATATGTAATTGACATCGTATTTGTGGCAAAGCCACCATTCATAATTCTTTCATACATGTCACTCTTGATTCATTGCACATCCCGGTACACCGCCGGAGGCATTCATATAGAGTCATATTTTGTTCTAAGTATCGAGTTGTAATCCTTGAGTTGTAAGTAAATAAAAGTGTGATGATCATCATTATTAGAGCATTGTCTCAGTGAGGAAAGGATGATGGAGACTATGATTCCCCCACAAGTCGGGACGAGACTCCGGACTTAAAAAATATTAAAAAAGAGGCCAAAAAAAGAGAAGGCCCAAAAACAAAAAAAATGAGAGAAAAGAGAGAAGGGGCAATGCTACTATCCTTTTACCACACTTGTGCTTCAAAGTAGCACCATGATCTTCATGATAGAGAGTCTCCTATGTTGTCACTTTCATATACTAGTGGGAATTTTTCATTATAGAACTTGGCTTGTATATTCCAATGATGGGCTTCCTCAAATTGCCCTAGGTCTTCATGAGCAAGCGAGTTGGATGCACTCCCACTTAGTTTATTTTTGATGAGATTTCATACATTTATAGCTCTAGTGCATCCGTTGCATGCCCACGCTTCATTTTCGTCACACAAAATGCTCCCCTCATGCATAACCCCGATGAAAAGCCGAGCAATTGGTTCATACTTTTAATGCGCTTCGGCCTTTTCAACCCTTACGCAATATATGAGCGCAAGCCATGGACATAGCACTATAGGTGCAATAGTATATGATGATTGAGGTTGTGTGAGATGACAAAAAGGGATAAAGTCTCACATTGACATGACTAATCAATGAGCTATGGAGATGCCCACCGATTGATGTCAATGCAAGGAGTAGGGATTGCCATGCAATGGATGCACTAGACCTATAAATATATGAAAGCTCATCAAAGAAACTAAGTGGGTGTGCATCCAACTTGCTTGGTCACGAAGACCAAGGGCATTTGAGGAAGCCCATCATTGGAATATACAAGCCAAGTTCTATAATGAAAGATTCCCACTAGTATATGAAAGTGACAACATAGGAGACTCTCTATCATGAAGATCATGGTGCTACTTTGAAGCACAAGTGTGGTAAAAGGATAGTAGCATTGCCCCTTCTCTCTTTTTCTCTCATTTTTTGTTTTTTTTGTTTTTTGGACCTTCTCCTTTTTTATGGCCTCTTTTTTCTCTTTTTTTCATCCGGAGTCTCATCCCGACTTGTGGGGGAATCATAGTCTCCATCATCCTTTCCTCACTGGGACAATGCTCTAATAATGATGATCATCACACTTTTATTTACTTACAATTCAAAAATTACAACTCGATACTTAGAACAAGATGTGACTCTATATGAATGCCTACGGCGGTGTACCGGGATTGCAATGAATCAAGAGTGACATCTATGAAAAATTAAGCAAGGTGGCTTTGCCACAAATACGATGTCAACTACATGATCATGCAAAGCAATATGACAATGATGATGTGTGTCATAATAAATGTAACGGTGGAAAGTTGCATGGCAATATATCTCGGAATGGCTATGGAAATGCCATAATAGGTAGGTATGGTGGCTGTTTTGAGGAAGATATAAGGAGGCTTATGTGTGATAGAGCGTATCATATCATGGGATTTGGATGCACCGGCGAAGTTTGCACCAACTCTCAAGGTGAGAAAGGGCAATGCATGGTACCGAAGAGGCTAGCAATGATGGAAGGGTGAGAGTGTGTATAATCCATGGACTTAACATTAGTCATAAAGAACTCACATACTTATTGCAAAAATCTACAAGTCATCAAAACCAAGCACTACGCGCATGCTCCTAGGGGGATAGATTGGTAGGAAAAGACCATCGCTCGTCCCCGACCGCCACTCATAAGGAAAGCAATCAAAGAACACCCCATGCTTCAAATTTGTCACACAACGTTTACCATACGTGCATGCTACGGGACTTGCAAACTTCAACACAAGTATTCATCAATTTCACAATTACTCAACTAGCACACCTCTAATATTACCACATTTATATCTCAAAACAACTATCAAGCATCCAACTTCTCTTAGTATTAAAATTTATAACCAAAGCAAATTACCATGCTGTTCTAAAGGACTCTCAAAATAATATAAGTGAAGCATGAGAGATCAATTATTTCTATAAAATAGAACCACCTCCGTGCTCTAAAGGATATAAGCGAAGCACATAGAGTATTCTAATAAATTCCAATTCATGTGTGTCTCTCCCAAAAGGTGTGTACAGCAAGGATGATTGTGGTAAACTAAAAAGTAAATACTCAAATCATACAAGACGCTCCAAGCAAAACACATATCATGTGGCGAATAAAAATATAGCTCCAAGTAAAGTTACCGATGGACGAAGACGAAAGAGGGGATGCCTTCCGGGGCATCCCCAAGCTTAGGCTTTTGGTTGTCCTTGGATTTTACCTTGGGGTGCCTTGGGCATCCCCAAGCTTAGGCTCTTGCCACTCCTTGTTCCATAATCCATCAAATCTTTACCCAAAACTTGAAAACTTCACAACACAAAACTTAAAAGAAAATCTCGTGAGCTCCGTTAGTAAAAGAAAACAAACCACCACTTCAAGGTACTGTAATGAACTCATTATTTATTTATATTGGTGTTAAACCTACTGTATTCCAACTTTTCGATGGTTCATAAACTCTATTACTAGCCATAGACTCATCAAAATAAGCAAACAACACACGAAAAACAGAATCTGTCAAAAACAGAACAGTCTGTAGTAATCTGTAGGTTTCGAATACTTATGTAACTCAAAAAATTCTCAAATAAATTGGTGGACCTGAGGAATTTGTCTATTAATCATATGCAAAAATAATCAACTTAATCGCACTCTCCAGTAAAAATTGGCAGCAAAACTCGTGAGCACTAAAGTTTCTGCTTTTTACAGCAAGATCGCAAAGACTTTCCCCAAGTGTTCCCAAATGTTCTACTTGGCACAAACACTAATTAAAACATAAAACCACATCTAAACAGAGGCTAGCTGAATTATTTATTACTAAGCAGGATCAAAAATCAAGGAACAAAAATAAAATTGGGTTGCCTCCCAACAAGCGTTATCGTTTAACGCCCCTAGCTAGGCATGATGATTTCAATGATGCTCACATAAAGGATAAGAATTGAAATATAACGAGAGCATCATGAAGAATATGACTAGCACATTTAAGCCTAACCCACTTCCTATGCATAGGGATTTTGTGAGCAAACAACTTGTGGGAACAAGAATCAACTTGCATAGGAAGGTAAAACAAGGATAACTTCAAGATTTTAAGCACATAGAGAGGAAACTTGATATTATTGCAATTCCTACGAGCATATATTCCTCCCTCATAATAATTTTTAGTAGCATCACGAATGAATTCAACAATATAACCATCACATAAAGCATTCTGTTCATGATCTACAAGTATGCAAAGTTGACACTCTTCCAAAATAGTGGGATTAACATTAACTAAAGTCATGACCTCTCCAAACCCACTTTCATAATTATCACAATAAGATTCAACACCCTCCAAAATAGTGGGATCATTACTTCCTAAAGTTGACACTCTTCCAAACCCACTTTCATCAATATAATCATCATAAATAGGAGTCATGCTATCCTCAAAATAAATTTGCTCATCAAAACTAGGGGGACAAAAAATATCATCTTCATCAAATATAGCATCCCCAAGCTTGTGGCTTTGCATATCATTAGCATCATAGATATCCAAGGAATTCATACTAACAACATTGCAATCATGCTCATCATACAAAGGTTTAGTGCTAAACATTCTAATGCATTCTTCTTCTAACACTTTGGCACAATTATCGGAATCCTTATTTTCACGAAAGACATTAAAAATATGAAGCATATGAGGTACCCTCAATTCCAATTTCTTTTGTAATTTTCTTTTATAGAATAAACTAGTGATAAAACAAGAAACAAAAAGATTCGATTGCAAGATCTAAAGATATACCTTCAAGCGCTAACCTCCCCGGCAACGGCGCCAGAAAAGAGCTTGATGTCTCACTACTAGGAAAAGGGCTATAGATGATATGGCCACTAATGGCGCACCAGACATGTGGTGCGCCACTACTATATAGTAATGGCGCACCATGAGTTGGTGCGCCATTAGTGTGGTAGACACTAATGGCGCACCAGACACACGGTGTGCCATTAGTAACAAATTTTGTTTTCCAAAAATACTAATGGCGCACCAGGGAAGAGTGCGCCATTACTAGTTTAACTAGTAATGGCGCACCACCAACGCAGTGTGCCACTACTATTTTTTTTGAAAAACTACTAATGGCGCACCTCAAGCTGGTGCGCCATTAGTAACCAGGGTTATTAATGGCGCATTTGTGGGTGGTGCGCCATTAGTAACCTAGGACCAGCTAGATATTTTGGACAGCCACACCTACACACTCACTTTCCCCACTTCATTCTCTCCACCTCCTTCTCCAAGCTTGTGTCGGCTGCCTCCTCCTCCTCACCTCATTTGCACCATAGATTCATCAAAATTAAGTGGTTAAATTACCTTTTTTTTATAGGTAAGTAAGGGGAAAGCTATCTTTATGTTGTAGATCTACTTTTTTTCTCCCTAACTCGCTCCAACAACGTGCACATGCACTTTTTATGCCCTTGCTAGATCTATGTATGTTTGTGGTGTTGCATATGTTTGTGGTGTTGCATATATGTTTGTGTTTGCAGGTACCGATATTTGAAATGCGATAGTTGCCAATATTTTGCCGGAATGTTGATTCATTTCCGTTTCGGCAAGAATTTTGGCACTATGCATTCTTTTTGGTCCTATTTTTAGGGAAAGTCATGCCAAATTTTTTCTTGGTTCTAAAATATCGTTTTGCTCGACCCCGCAGGCGACCATGGTCCGCACGATGACCGAAGACATCGTGAATAGGTTTTTGAGCTCCACGAAGGCCGAGATGCTTCAAAAGAACGAGACGGAGATAAGATGTCCGTGTCGAAGATGCAAGCTGAAGAGCCTTATTGCGGACTCGGATTCTAGGCAGGTGCGGGACCACCTGCTCTTGCGTGGTTTCATGGATGGCTATCGATGGCAAGGTGATGAAGATGACTATGAAGTCGTCCATGGGGGCCGGGCAAGAAATGAGGAAGGGCAGCAAGACAACCACCGCGGTGAGGGCGGGCGAGAAGACGAAGAATCTCGAGGACATGATCACGACGGTGATACTGTACACACTCATCATGTAGAAGATGCCGGACATGATGATGAGGAAGATCAAGACGAAGGGCATGATCATGAAGATGAAGATGCCGGAGCAGACGACGATGGAGGCTGGGTGCAGGACCCTCATATTAAAGAGCTCCTTCTCAAGAAGACGGATAACGCAAGAGTTGCCGCCCGAGAGAAAGCCAAGCTGGATCAACTTGAGATAGACGCGGTTACTCCATTGTATGAAGGATGCAGGCCCGAGGATACCCGCCTGAAAGTAACGCTCATGGCTCTGTAGATGAAGGTAAAACACAAAATGACCGACGCATGCTTCGACGAGAACATGTCATTCTGGCACAAACGTCTTCCCAAGGGGAACAAGTGCCCGACCAGTTTCAAGGAGGCGAAGAAAATCGTGTGTCCTCTGGATTTACCGCACGTGAAATACCATGTGTGCATGAACAATTGCATCATTTATCGGGACGAGCACGCGGAGTCTACCATATGTCCGGTGTGCGGCGTCACTCGATACAAGAAGAGGAAGAAAGCTCCTCGAAAAGTGGTGTGGTACTTTCCGATCACTCCTCATCTGCAGTGGTATTTCATGGACCCTAAGGTAGCAAAGCTCCTGCGTTGGCACGCGGATAGGGAGGAGAAGAATCAAAAAGATGACGGAAATAATTCGGAGATAAATAAAAAGACAAGATGCTGAGTCACCCTAAGGATGCGAGCCAGTGGCAAGCGCTGAACTTCGAAGACCCAGAATTTGGGAACGATCCAAGGAACATTGTGCTGGGCGCGAGCACCGATGGAGTCAATCCGTTTGGCAGCCAGAGAAGCACACATAGCACCTGGCCTGTGTTTGTGTGGATGTACAACCTCCCCTCATGGTTGTGCATGAAGAGGAAGTACATTCACATGAGTATGCTAATTGAAGGGCTGAAACAACCAGGGAAGGGCATCAATCTGTATCTGGGGCTGCTAAAAGAGGAGCTATACACACTGTGGAAAACGCCAGCCAATATGTGGGACGCCGCAGAGAAAGAATATTTCCCTATGAGAGCCGCACTGCTCGCGACGGTGCACGACTATCTCGGTTACGGATATCTCGCGGGGCAGGTGGTCCACGGATTTTCTGGATGCGCCAGGTGCATGGATGACACAACGTATCGCCAGCTAGATAGAGATCCCGGGTCTTCGAAAACCGTGTTCATGGGACATCGAAGGTGGCTTCACGACGATGACCCGTGGAGAAAACGCAAGGATCTGTTCGATGGTGAAACCGAACCCCGAAGACGCTCGTGTACGAGGAGCAGCAAGGAAATAGACGAGCTGTTGAAAAACTGGAAAGATTGCCCACTGCCGGGAAAGAAGCAAAAGGCGCCAGATCCGGGAAAGAAGCGAAAGGCGCCAGAGCCACTGCTGAAGGTATGAAAAACGAGGTCTGTTTTCTGGTACTTGCCGTATGGGAAGATCCACCGTGTGCCTCACAGCCTTGATGTCATGCATATCATGAAGAACGTGTGCGAGAGTCTGCTTGGTACCCTGCTCAACATGCCAGAGAGGACCAAAGATGGGCCGAAAGGAAGGGAAGACTTGAAATCAATGGGCATCAGGGAGGAGCTTCACGCTAATGATGATGATGATGAGGCGAAGCAGGACATGGAAAGTCGTCACAAAGGCAAAAAGGCCAAGAAGACCGAAAATGACTACCCTCCCGCGTGCTTTACTCTAAGTCAGGAGGAGATCGAGCAGTTTTTCACCTGCCTCGTAGGAGTAAAACTTATTTACGATTATGCGGGGAAGATAAGTAGATACCTAGACCCAGCGAAGCAGAAGTTCAGCGGGATGAAGTCTCACGACTGTCACGTGCTGATGACGCAGATACTTCCAGTTGCAATCCGTGGGATCATGGACGTGCACGTCCGTGAAACGCCATTTGGCCTAAGCAACTTTTTCGATGTCATCTCTTGGAAGTCGTTTGGCGTGAGGCAACTAGAAGGCTACAGGAAGAGATGATGGTGATACTATGCGAGCTTGAGATGTACTTCCCGCCCGCATTCTTCGACGTTATGGTGCATCTGCTGGTCCATATCATGGAGGATATCATCCAATTCGGGCCGATGTTCCTGCCACAGCATGATGCCGTTCGAAAGGATGAATGGTGTCATCAAAGGATACGTTCGCAACATGTCACGTGCAGAGGGAAGCATAGCCAGGGGCTTTCTGACCGAAGAGTGCATCTCCTACTGCACGAATTATCTAGGCATCGAGAACCCCGTTGGTTTGCCCGTCAACAGGCACCTCAGCAGGCTCGCTGGATGGGGCCACCGTGAGGGTCGCTGCGAAATGCATGTCGACTTCAAGGGTCGACTCACCGACTTTGAAAGAGCAAACCTAGTCGCGCTACAACACATAGACGTGGTCGATCCTTGGGTGGTAGAGCACAAAACCTTTATTGAGAAGACGTACAATGACCGAGGCCAACAGAGGACGGACGGAGATATAATCAAAGAGCACAACTCATGTTCCACGCGTTGGTTCAAGCAGAAGCTTCTGTCATACCCTTTACATGAGGATTCTTCCGCGGAAGAACAACTCATATTCGCCTTGTCACAAGGCGCCGAGCACAACCTGATGACCTATGAGGCGTAGGATATCAACGGCTACACATTCTACACTGAGGACAAGGACATGAAGAGCGATGGTTATCAGAACTCCGGGGTAACGATGGAATCCTACACCGGTAACGACAAGGACAGATACTACGGAAGGATCGAGGAGATCTGGGAGCTGAGCTACGCTGGAGAGAAGGTCCCGATGTTCCGTGTCAGATGGGCCAAGAGCGTCCTAAAAGAAGACCGGTATTTCACCACCATGGTTATACCTGAAGCCAAATCCGAGACCGCGGGCGCAAACGTCACCGCGAAAAATGAGCCATGGGTACTGGCTTCCCAAGTGGACCAATGCTTCTTCATTACCGACCCGTCAAAGCCCAGTCGTGTTGTCGTGAGGAGAGGCAAAAGGAAGATCATCGGAATGGATGGAGTCGCCAATGAGCAAGACTTCGACAAGTACGGCAACCCGAAGATGGAACATGACGACGACGATGAAGTAGCAGCATACACCACAAGAAGAAGCAGGACCACCCTACCTAAAGGACGTCCGTTCCACAGAAGAACTCCATTTGTGAAAAAGAAGGGCAAGAAGATTGTGAACAGATAGCTAGCTAAGATCGATTGTATTTAAATCGTAGTCTTCATTTCTCGATTGTATTACATGGGCACTTTTTGAACTCATGAATATTTTTAAATTTCATGGGCACTTTTTGAATTCATGAATATATTTTTTCAAATTTGATGATATTTTTTCATATTCAATATGAAAAAATATTGAATATTCATAAGGACACTCGATCTCGATCCCCCTCCATCTCGATCGCTATCCTCCTCCATCTCGATCTCG
>NC_041392.1:243379841-243421481 GCF_002162155.2 Triticum dicoccoides | reverse complement strand
GCGCGCTGCCCCGACCCACGATGCCGCCGCCCCTACGTGCGCCGTCGTTCCCGCGCCCCCTGCTACGTCTTGAGCTTGCGTTGGTTTTCCCCGAAGAGGAAGGGATGATGCGGCAGAGTAGGTGTAAGTATTTCCCTCAGTTTTTGAGAACCAAGGTATCAATCCAACAGGAGCCCACACTCAAGTCCCTTGTACCTGCACAAAGCGATAGCTACTCGCAACCAACGCGATTAGGGGTTGTCAAGCCCTTCACTGTCACTTACGAGAGTGAGATCTGATAGATATAATATTTTTGGTATTTTTGGTATAAAGATGCAAAGTAAAAAGTAAAAGCAAAGTAAAAAAGCAAAGCAAGATTAAAGGGATGGAGATTGATATGATGAGAATAGACCCGGGGGCCATAGGTTTCACTAGTGGCTTCTCTCAAGAGCACAAGTATTCCACGGTGGGTGAACAAATTACTATTGAGCAATTGACAGAATTCAGCATAGTTATAAGAATATCTAGGCATGATCATGTATATAGGCATCACGTCCGTGACAAGTAGATCGAAACGATTCTGCATCTACTACTATTACTCCACTCATCGACCGCTATCCACCATGCATCTAGAGTATTAAGTTAAAAACATAGTAACGCCTTAAGCAAGATGACATGATGTAGAGAGATAAATTCATGCAATATGAAATAAACCCCATCTTGTTATCCTCGATGGCAATGATACAATACGTGCCTTGCTGCCCCTTCTGTCACTGGGTAAGGACACCGCAAGATCGAACCCAAAGCTAAGCACTTCTCCCATGGCAAGAACTACAAATCTAGTTGGCCAAACCAAACGGATAATTCGAAGAGACTTGCAAAGATAACCAATCATAAATAAAAGAATTCAGAGAAGATTCAAATATTATTCATAGGTAGACTTGATCATAAACCCACAATTCATCGGTCTCAACAAACACACCGTAAAAAGAAGATTACATCGAATAGATCTCCACAAGAGAGGGGGAGAACTTTGTATTGAGATTCAAAGAGAGAGAAGAAGCCATATAGCTACTAACTATGGACCCGAAGGTCTGAGGTAAACTACTCACACTTCATCGGAGGGGCTAGGATGATGTAGAAGCCCTCCGTGATGAGGCCCTCTTTCGGCGGAGCTCCGGAACAGGCCCCAAGATGGGATCTCGTGGATACAGAAAGTTGCGGCGGTGGAATTAGGTTTTTGGCTCCTGTTCTAATCGTTTGGGGGTACGTGTGTATATATAGGAGGAAGAAGTACGCCGGAGGAGCAACGAGGGGCCCACGAGGCAGGGTGGCGTGCCCTAGGGGGGCGCGCCCCCCACCCTTGTGACCGCCTCTTTTGTTCCTTGGAGCAGGGTCCAAGTCTCCTGGATCACGTTCGGTGAGAAAATCACGTTCCCGAAGGTTTTATTCCGTTTGGACTCCGTTTGATATTCCGTTTATCTGAAACACTGAAATAGGCAAAAAACAACAATTTTGGGCTGGGCCTCCTGTTAATAGGTTAGTCCCAAAAATAATATAAAAGTGGAAAATAAATCCCAATATAGTCCAAAACAGTAGATAATATAGCATGGACCAATCAAAAATTATAGATACGTTGCAGACGTATCAGGCATCCCCAAGCTTAATTCCTGCTCGTCCTCGGGTAGGTAAATGATAAAAAGAGAATTTTTGATGCGGAGTGCTACTTGGCATAATTTCAATGCAAATCTTCTTAATTGTGGTATGAATATTCAGATTATAAAGATTCAAGACAAAAGTTTATATTGACATAAAAATAATAATACTTCAAGCATACCAACAAAGCAATTATGTCTTCTCAAAATAACATGGCCAAAGAAAGTTATCCCTACAAAATCATATAGTCTGGCTATGCTCCATCTTCACCACACAAAGTATTCAAATCATGCACAACCCCGATGACAAGCCAAGCAATTGTTTCATACTAACTTTTTCAAAACTTTTTCAATCTTCACGCAATACATGAGCGTGAGCCATGGATATAGCACTATAGGTGGAATAGAATGGTAGTTGTGGAGAAGACAAAAAGGAGAAGATAGTCTCACATCAACTAGGCGTATCAACGAGCTATGGAGATGCCCATCAATAGATATCAATGTGAGTGAGTAGGGATTGCCATGCAACGGATGCACTAGAGCTATAAACGTATGAAAGCTCAACAAAAGAAACTAGTGGGTGTGCATCCAACTTGCTTGCTCAAGAAGACCTAAGGCAATTTGAGGAAGCCCATTATTGGAATATACAAGCCAAGTTCTATAATGTAAAATTCCCAGTAGTATATGAAAGTGACAACATATGAGACTCTCTATATGAAGAACATGGTGCTACTTTGAAGCACAATATATGAGACTCGCTATATCATGGTGCTACTTTGAAGCACAAGTGTGGTAAAAGGATAGTAGCATTGCCCCTTTTTATTTTTTATATTTTTTTGGGCCTCCTTTTTTTTCTTTGGCCTTTCTCTTTTTTTTACTGGGACAATGCTCTATTGAATGATGATCATCACACTTTTATTTATTTACAACTCAATGATTACAACTCGATTCTAAAAAAAAGTATGACTCTATATGGATGCCTCCGGTGGTGTACCGGGATATGCAATGAATCAAGAGTGACAAGTATGAAGAGATTATGAACGGTGGCTTTGCCACAAATACTATGTCAACTACATGATCATGCTAAGCAATATGACAATGATGGATGTGTCATGATGAACTAGATGGTGGAAAGTTGCATGGCAATATATCTCGGAATGGCTATGGAAATGCCATAATAGGTAGGTATGGTGGCTGTTTTGAGGAAGGTATATGGTAGGTGTATGATACCGGCGAAAGGTGCGCGGTATTAGAGAGGCTAGCAAAGGTGAAAGGGTGAGAGTGCGTATAATCCATGGACTCAACATTAGTCATAAAGAACTCATATACTTATTGCAAAAATCTAGAAGTTATCAAAGCAAAGTATTACGCGCATGCTCCTAGGGGGATAGATTGGTAGGAAAAGACCATCACTCGTCCCCGACTGCCACTCATAAGGAAGACAATCAATAAATAAATCATGCTCCGACTTCGTTACATAACGGTTCACCATACGTGCATGCTACGGGAATCACAAACCTTAACACAAGAATTATTTAAATTCACAACTACTCAACTAGCATGACTTTAATATTATCACCTCCATATCTCAAAACAATTATCATGCTTCAATCTTTTCTTAGTATTCAACACACTCAAAAGAAAGTTTCACAAATCTTGAATACCAAGCATATTATTATTAAGCAAATTACAATGCTATTAAGAGACTCTCAAAATAATTTAAGTGAAGCATGAGAGATCAATAGTTTCTTTAAAACATATCCACCAGCGTGCCCCAAAAGATCTAAGTGAAGCACATAGAGCAAAATTATAACACTCAAAAGATATAAATGAAGCACGTAGAGCAAAATTATCTAGCTCAAAATATATAAGTGAAGCACATAGAGCAAAACTACTTAGCTCAAAAGATATAAGTGAAGCACTCATGTATGGCTCTCTCAAAAGGTGTGTATATAAAGGATGATTGTGGCATACTAAGACACAAAGACACAAATAATACAAGACGCTCCAAGCAAAACACATATCATGTTGGTGAATAAAAACATAGCTCCAAGTAAATTACCGATGGAAGTGGACGAAAGAGGGGATGCCTTCTGGGGCATCCCCAAGCTTTGGCTTTTTGGTGTCCTTGGATTATCTTGGGGGTGCCATGGGAATCCCCAAGCTTAGTCTCTTGCCACTCCTTGTTCCATGATCCATCAAAATAATTCACCCAAAACTTGAAAACTTCACAACACAAAACTCAAAATAGAAAACTCATGAGCTCCGTTAGCGAAAGAAAACAAAAAACCACTTCAAGGTACTGTAATGAACTCATTCTTTATTTATATTAGTGTTAAACCTGCTGTATTCCAACTTCTCTATGGATTATAAACTATTTTATTAGCCATAGATTCATCAAAATAAGCAAACAACACACGAAAAATAGAATCTGTCAAAAACAGAACAGTCTGTAGTAATCTGTAGCTAGCGCAAGATCTGGAACCCCAAAAATTCTAAAATAAATTGATGGACGTGAGGAATTTATCTATTAATCATCTGCAAAAAGATTTAACTAAATATCACTCTTCAAATAAAAATTACAGCAGTTCTCGCGAGCGCTAAAGTTTCTGTTTTTTACAGCAAGTTCAACAAGACTTTCCCCAAGTCTTCCCAATGGTTCTACTTGGCACAAACACTAATTAAACACAAAAAACACAACCAAAACAGAGGCTAAATAATTTATTTATTACTAATCAGGAGCAAAAAACAAGGAATAAAAATAAAATTGGGTTGCCTCCCAACAAGCGCTATCGTTTAACGTCCCTAGCTAGGCATAAAAGCGAGGATAGATCTAGGTATTGTCATCTTTGGTAGGCAATCCATAAGTGGCTATCATGATAGTTTCATATGGTAATTTTATTTTGTTTCTAGGAAAGTGTTCCATGCCTTTTTTAAATGGAAATTGAAATCTAATATTCCCTTCCTTCATATCAATAATCGCACCAACCGTTCTAAGGAAAGGTCTACCAAGAATAATAGGGCAAGAAGGATTGCAATCTATATCAAGAACAATGAAATCTACGGGCACATAATTCCTATTTGAAACAATAAGAACATCATTAATCCTTCCCATAGGTTTCTTAATAGTGGAACCCTCAAGATGTAAGTTTAGAGAGCAATCATCAAAATTACGGAAATCTAGTAAATCACACAAAGTCTTGGGAATAGTAGAGACACTAGCACCCAAATCACACAAAGCATAAAACTCATGATCTTTAATTTTAATTTTAATAGTTGGTTCCCACTCATCATAGAGTTTTCTAGGGATAGAAACTTTCAACTCAAGTTTTTCTTCATAAGATTGCATCAAGGCATCAACAATATGTTCGGTGAAGGCTTTATTTTGACTATAAGCATGTGGAGAATTTAGCATGGATTTCAACAAGGAAATACAATCAATTAAAGAGCAACTTTCATAATTAAATTACTTGAAATCCAATATAGTGGGTTTAGCAACATCTAGATTTTTATTTCTTTCAATCCCACTTTCATCAATTTCATCATTAAGATCTAAATACTCCGAATTTTTAGAACGCCTTCTAGGTAAAGGAAGATCATATTCAGTTTCATCAAGATTCATATTGAAAAATAAAGATTTAATAGGGGACACATCAATAACTTTTAGATCTTCATCTTGATTTTCATAGGTATTGGAGGAACACGCTTTAATAAAGGCATCTTTGGAAGCACACATCCTAGCGGTTCTTTCCTTGCACTCATCAATGGAAATTCTCATGGCTTTGAGAGACTCGTTGATATCATGCTTAGGAGGAATAGACCTAAGCTTTAAAGAATCAACCTCAAGAGAAATTCTATCAACGTTTCTAGCCAAATCATCAACCTTAAGCAATTTCTCCTCAAGCAAAGCATTAAAATTCTTTTGTGAATTCATAAACTCTTTAACACTATTCTCAAATTCAGAGGGCATCTTATTATAATTTCCATAAGAGTTGTTGTAGGAATTACCATAATTATTAGAAGGATTACTAGGATGGCCTAGAATTAAATTCCCTCTATAAGCGTTGTTACCAAAATTGTTCCTACCAACAAAATTCACATCCATAGATTCATTGGTATTCTCCATCAAAGTAGACAAAGGCATATCATTAGGATCAGAAGAAACACTCTTAGTAGCAAATAATTTCATAAGTTCATCCATCTTTCCACTCAACACATTAATTTCTTCTATCGCATGCACTTTTTTATTGGAAGATCTTTCAGTATGCCATTGAGAATAATTAACCATAATATTATCTAGGAGTTTAGTAGCATCTCCTAAAGTGATTTCCATAAAAGTGCCTCCTGTGGCCGAATCTAAAAGATTTCTAGAAGCAAAATTCAATCCGGCATAAAAATTTTGTATGATCATCCACAAATTCAAACCATGAGTAGGGCAATTACGTATCATTAATTTCATTCTCTCCCAAGCTTGTGCAACATGTTCATGATCAAGTTGTTTAAAATTCATAATATCGTTTCTAAGAGAGATGATCTTAGCGGGAGGAAAATACTTAGAGATAAAAGCATACTTGCACTTGTTCCATGAATCAATACTATTCTTAGGCAAAGACGAAAACCAAGCTTTAGCACGATCTCTAAGCAAAAAAGGAAATAGCTTCAATTTAACGACATCATTATTGACATCTTTTTTTCTTTTGCATATCACATAAATCAACGAAGCTATTCAGATGAGTAGCGGCATCTTCACTAGGAAGGCCGGCGAATTGATCTTTCATAACAAGATTCAACAAAGCAGTATTAATTTCACAAGACTCAGCATCGGTAAGAGGAGCAATCGGAGTGCTAAGGAAATCATTATTATTGGTATTGGTGAAGTCACACAATTTAGTAGTATCTTGAGCCATCGCGACAAACAATCAATCTAACACACGGGCAAACAAAAGGCAAACGAGCAAAAAGAGGCAAATAGAGAGGGAGGACAGAGAGAGAGAGAGGGCGAATAAAACGGCAAGGGTGAATTAGGGGGAGAGGAAAACGAGAGGCAAATGGCAAATAATGTAATGCGAGAGATAGGGATTGTGATGGGTACTTGGTATGTTGACTTTTTGCGTAGACTCCCCGGCAAAGGCGCCAGAAATCCTTCTTGCTACGTCTTGAGCTTGCGTTGGTTTTCCCTGAAGAGGAAGGGATGATGCAGCAGAGTAGCATAAGTATTTCCCTTAGTTTTTGAGAACCAAGGTATCAATCCAGTAGGAGCCCACGCTCAAGTCCCTCGTACCTGCACAAAGCGATAGCTACTCGCAACCAACGCGATTAGGGGTTGTCAAGCCCTTCACGGTCACTTACGAGAGTGAGATCTAATAGATATAATATTTTTGGTATTTTTGGTATAAAGATGCAAAGTAAAAAGTAAAAGCAAAGTAAAAAAAGCAAACCAAGATTAAAGGGATGGAGATTGATATGATGAGAATAGACCCGGGGGCCATAGGTTTCACTAGTGGCTTCTCTCAAGAGCATAAGTATTCTACGGTGGGTGAACAAATTACTGTTGAGCAATTGACAGAATTGAGCCTAGTTATGTGAATATCTAGGCATGATCATGTATATAGGCATCACGTCCGTGACAAGTAGATTGAAACGATTCTGCATCTACTACTATTACTCCACTCATCGACCGCTATCCAGCATGCATCTAGAGTATTAAGTTAAAAACAGAGTAACACCTTAAGCAAGATGACATGATGTAGATAGATAAATTCATGCAATATGAAATAAACCCCATCTTGTTATCCTCGATGGCAACGATACAATACATGCCTTGCTGCCCCTTCTATCACTGGGTAAGGACACCGCAAGATCGAACCCAAAGCTAAGCACTTCTCCCATGGCAAGAACTACCAATCTAGTTGGCCAAACCAAACGGATATTCGAAGAGACTTGCAAAGATAACCAATCATACATAAAAGAATTCAGAAAAGATTCAAATATTATTCATAGATAGACTTGATCATAAACCCACAATTCATCGGTCTCAACAAACACACCGCAAAAAGAAGATTACATCGAATAGATCTCCACAAGAGAGGGGGAGAACTTTGTATTGAGATTCAAAGAGAGAGAAGAAGCCATCTAGCTACTAACTATGGACCCGAAGGTCTGAGGTAAACTACTCACACTTCATCGGAGGGGCTAGGATGATGTAGAAGCCCTCCGTGATGACGGCTCTCCTCCGGCGGAGCTCCGGAACAGGCCCCAAGATGGGATCTCGTGGATACAGAAAGTTGCGGCGGTGGAATTAGGTTTTTGGCTCCTGTTCTGATCATTTGGGGGTATGTGTGTATATATAGGAGGAAGAAGTACGCCGGAGGAGCAACGAGGGGCCCACGAGTCAGGGGCGCGCCCCCCACCCTCGTGACCGCCTCTTTTGTTCCTTGGAGCAGGGTCCAAGTCTCCTGGATCACATTCGGTGAGAAAATCACGTTCCCGAAGATTTTATTCCGTTTGGACTCCGTTTGATATTCCGTTTATCTGAAACACTGAAATAGGCAAAAAAAACAACAATTCTGGGCTGGGCCTCCGGTTAATAGGTTAGCCCCAAAAATAATATAAAAGTGGAAAATAAAGCCCAATATAGTCCAAAACAGTAGATAATATAGCCTGGAGCAATAAAAAATTATAGATACGTTGGAGACGTATCACCCCCACCACTGCAGCTCCGCCATCGCCGACGCCTCCGCGACCTCGCCGTCGCCGACATCCTCCCCGCGTCGGCCCCTGCCCTGCGCCGCCTCTACCTCAGTCCGGGAACGGGGTGCAGGACGACGACCGCAGCCGCCGGCCTCCCCATGACCAACCGAGGCGCCCAGGAGGACCGCCGCCGTCTTCCTCTTCGACTACAAGGACCCGGACGAGCTCGGACGCCCTCGAGCCATCCCTTTGACACCGCCGCCGCCACTGACCCCGACCCCAACCCAGACCCCTACCCCTGCGGCGACTGGCCGTGCCCGCCCAGGTACCTCTCCTCCTTCCTCCTTCCTCCCTCTCCCGCCCGCCTCTACTACTACTGCTGCTCAACTAGTGGTGTGAGTCTGAAGATTATTGTTGAACCTGCAATGGTGAATTGGATGGCTGCTCTGGTGTGTGAAGTTTTGGGTAGTTTGCTATTTGGGGATTGTTTCGAGGAAGTGCAAATCAGACTAGTCTGGCCCTGGCCACAATCTGTCAATGTTAGCCTTCTGTGATTATCTGAATCTTCTGATGCAGGTTAGTTGCTTAGTTATGGCCATGGACATGATAGTTGTTCTGGTGTACTGGGGGAATTGGGGATCTCTGCAGACGTGCCTCTCAACAGATTTTATTTGCTCACCATGCTTTTTAACTACTGTTAGAGATACAGTTGGGTGGTTGCTGTGATATGGGGCTTTAGTTTGCTTGGAAGTGGGGATTTGTTTGGGTTACACATATAGGATTGCAAACAATATCAGTAGCCACTGGCAACAATGTGTCAGTGTTAGTTGAGTTGAGGTTAGTTGAGTTGAGTTGTCATGCTGAAATGGTGCAATGTTGATACAAAAAAAATTCAGTTAACTTTTCAAAACAAGTTCAGTGTTGAGTACTTCAAGTTTACTGAACCTATTCATTTTTGTGGACTTAGTGAACATGATAAGACAAGCCAGATGCTCTATTTTTAATTAACAATAATCCATGATCAGCAACAGTTTCTTTCACTAATTTTCAGTTAACAGCAACCCATGATTTTTTCCAGCTAAAACTATTGATGATTTTTTGTTGGGTGACCTATTAGATCTGGAATGGAAGCTCACATAAGTTGAGCTGATTTTTGTCCATATGAAAGCAGAGGACCATATGGTCTATGGCCTTTTCATCCATATGAAAGTAGAGGCACATTGTGGTGCTAGTTTGATGGGTTTTGTGTCCGACCATCATGTCGTGATGATTTTGCAGGTACCCCGAGAGGCCCTTGAGTTTGCCGGAATGTCGATTAACTTCCGTTCCGGCAAATTTGGGTACTCCATATGTCCTATTTTCAGCAAAGGTCATGCTGAAATTTTCCATGAATTTTAGCATGACTTTCCTAAAAATCAGACATATGGGGTACTTGCTACTAACGCATGGGCCGGGGTATCTTAGTACTTAATTAAGTAGGATCAACTTCCTCTTGTGTTATGCATGGGCCTCGGTGTCGACAAACCCTAAATGATAAAACCTTGGCTTTTAGGGTCCCTCGGTGTCGATAAGAACCTAAATGATGGAAGCTTAGGCTTTTAGGGTGCCTCAGCGTCGAAAAACCCTAAATGATAAAAGCTTAGCTTTTAGGATGCCTCGGCGTTGACAAACCCTAAATGATGAGACCATGATCTTGTTCCTTGACAATAACCAACTTTTTGACCAAACTTTTTTCCTATTTAGAGCGAAACATGGCCCACAACAATGAGGCCGGCGGTTCGGGCGGCAAGCAATTCTGGGAGCTGTCCCGGGAGATGGAGAAACAACCTCACCGCTATGAGGACGCCGCGGAAGACACCGATCCTGACTACACAACCCCTAGTGGCGTCGGGGATGACACCACTGATGGTGCCGCCGAGGATGCCACCACTGATGGTGCCGCCGAGGATGCCACAACTGATGATGCCAGCGCACGCACAGATGGCAGCCAACAGAAGAGGCAACGGAAGGACCGGCGCCCGAACGTGCTCCGCACCGTCAAGGAGGAATTTACTCAAGTGAACTCCGACGAGCATCCAACAGTGCCCAAAGAATTATTCAAGGGGTACTCGCTTCAGCTCAGGTGCATTCTCCGGAGCACCGTCTCGATCAACACCGAGAACCTAAGGCATAAGGACCGAGGGAATTTGCGCAACCTCCTCTTCACAAAGCTGCACGAACAATACAAGTTCCCCGCAGAATTTGTAAACACATGCCTCTCAGGGAATAAAGTGAACAGTGCCGCCCTCACGACGATGAGAACGGCCCTGTCTACTTGGAAAAGCGCAGTGAAGAGAATGATTGACAAAGGTGATAGTTATGAGAAGATCAAGGCGAAAAATCCTTCAATCAACGAAGATGACTACAAGGAGTTCAAGATCAAGTGCGAGAGCAGCGCAACCTCTGAATCAAGTCAGTGGGGGAAGAAATGCGGGAGTTGAACTTAGGGGAACACAAACTCGGTCCCGGCGGTTACAGAGTGGCGGAGCCTATATGGGACAAGGAGGACGCGGAGCGTGCCGAGCAAGGCCTACCGCCCTGCTTCGAGAAATACCGTGACAAGCAGACCAAGAACTATGTCAGGGCCCGGTACAAGGAGGACCCGGTAACAAAGGAGCTTACCACGGATCCGAAGACTAGGGTGCTTGAGCTTGTTCTGGCGCAGGAGACTGAAAGCAGTAGCGCGGGGTCGTCTCAGAGCACCCCTTCGGACAACACTCTAAATAGGGCATTGAACGTAATGAAAAATAGGGATAAGCTCAGTAAGCCATTGTCAGCTGGTCGTGTGGCCGGCAAAGGCTTGTCCACAAAATGGTCGTCATACTATAACGCTAGTGGGCGAAAGGAGAGAAAGACCAGCTCAGAAATCCAGTCGCGTGAGGTTCAAGAACTCAAGGCACAAGTGGCGCAGATTCCAGAGATTGTCCAAGAGCATGTGCAACAACAACTGAGATCGACGCTCACCGGCATTATGCCTACCTTGATTCATGGACTGGCGACGTGGATTGCGGGCGGCCAACAGGAGCCGCCCCCGATTCCCAGCTTCATGGCCAGCAACTCGCACAATGCGCAGGCGGCGCCATTGGTGTCTCCGGCGGAGGCAGTATTGGTGTCTCCGACGCCGGCATGGGCATTGGAGCTTAATGCACCCGGGTGTACGCTAGCCGGCACCTCGGCAGCAAGCGGCCCCTCCGTCAGTTGCACGCTCGCCGTTGGCGGTGCCTCAACATTAGCCGAGCTCGACGCCATCATCACGGTAACTAATTAAGCCTCTCGGCCGAGGACTTCATCTCCTTGCCTTTGACTGGGCATCCCTGACACCCTACATGTTTTTGCATGGCGCCGCCGATGTTCCGTGCACTCTCCTGCACTTCGTGAACGACGAGTTGGTCGATGTCGCCAAGGGCAAAATCGTTCATCCGGGCAACCCCGTGTTCCACGGTAATCCGATGCCACCCACCGTGTATAGGGTTCAACTGGTTTGGGTGCTGCCAGGCTGCGACAAGTTGTTACCTCCGATTCGACCCGCCGGGGCCGACGAAGATGATCTGATGACCCTCAGCGCCTGCCTAAGCTAGCCCCTGCTTTGGCCGAAGAGCCAGATTCGTTTGGGGGCAGGGGACACCACCCCAAAGACAACACCGCTAGTCGTGCCGGCGCCAAGCCATGGCAAGACCGCCGCAACGCTACCGGACATGCCGGACATCCCTATGGCACAAGATCCGAACATGCATATGGCACAGGATCCGAACGACGACGGCAACGACGATGGTACATTTACCAACGTTGATAAGTACTTTGCCGAACATGGGTACGATGAGGAATTCTTGGGGCCTCCTTCTCAAGAACCCAACCCTACAAAAGACGATCGCGATCTAGCTGGTACCACGGAGAAACCCAATTGCAACAGGCGTCGTCTGGCGTTCAGTTCTCAGGAGACACCTCCAGCTGCTGACTTCACCGAGCCTCAGATAGCCGAGGTGTGAAATATTATCATCCCCAACACACTCAAGAAGGCGGTCTGTGAGCAGAACTCGGTGCCATTACAGTAGAAGAAGAAGGGACGGGAAAAGAGTAACAAGGGTGCGAGCCAGCCGGCACCGAGTACGATCTATGCTCAGGACGGGCCACCTTCACCTAAGGATATCTCGAGGAGGGTGCATGTGGCGGGTAGGCCGATGCTACCGGCTAATATGCTCAATGCTGCAACCGGTGCTATGCGGAGTCTGCATGACAGTGTTCTTTCTTTGGAGAAGCAGCGTCTCAGAGAGAATGATGTGGCATACCCGGTTTTTGTGGCCAAGGTGCCATAGGGCAATGGCTTTGTGGATAACTCCATCGGGGGTACGATCGTCCTGCAGTTTGATGACATCTTCGCTATGTTTAACCTTCATCCGCTGCACTACACCTTCGTTCGGCTATTTTCGCTGAGTATGGAGATGTGGATCATTAGAGACAAGACCCCGGACATCATGATAGTCGACCCCTTCTACATGCGTGCCAAGATCTTGGGCAGCGCTGGGGACCGACAAGTCGCGAGTTCTTACCTTGAAGGCGCCATTCTGGAAAACCCAGATAAGGATAACTTCCTCGTGCCTTACTTTCCCGAGTAAGTCGTCCCCTCAAACGCCCCGTAACATATGATTTCTTAGATTTCGATCATTTTTTTCTAACATTCCGTGTTTTGTGCAGTGACACACATTGCACACTCATCCTCTTAAGCCCAAAATATTCGATGGCCACGTATTTCGACTCGGACCGTCAGTCGAAGAAAGACTACACAAATATCAAGAAAGTTCTTGATGATGTTCTCCCCGGCTACGCCAAATCTAGAGGCACCTTCACCAGGCCAGTTCGTAAGTACGGCAAACACGTGTTCACCCACAATACGATGTACTGCTGCGTCAAGCAGCCGCCTGGCGGTCAGAAGGATGCCTACTACGCCCTCCATCACATGCGGGCAATCGTACGGGACCATAATCACCTTCTGCTACCAAATAATCTCAAAGATTGGGCCGCGAGCTTGTCGGCAATACAGGACGCGGACATCAGACAAGAATTCTTTCGCATCTAGTCGGAGTTTGCGGAAATCATCCATCAAGATGTCCTTCGTACCTCGGGGCAGTTCAACCTCAGAAATCAACCGTCCAACAGTGAGATAGACACAACGCTACAAATGCAGGCTGAAAACGCCCGCGATTTCATGACCATCACGAGAGACGGCGGCTTCATCCACGCTCCGGTCCCTTGAGTCGAGTCGAAAGTAGTGATGCTATGTGTAGTTCTGAAACATCGATTGGCTCATGTCGTAATTAAACTTTAATGAACTTGTATGTCTCTTTGGTTTGGGCAGTCGTTCAACTTAGATGTAATCGATGCTATTAATGTGTTGCTTTTCTCTTCCGATCCTTTTGTTGCATACTTATATATTGCTTATGTATTGTTTGTGAATTGCTACTAACATTTTGTTTGGCTAGTGCATAGAGATGCCGTCGTATGTCATGTACAAGGGTAAGGTTCTCGGAGTCTATGACGACTGGGAGGAGTGTCGGAGACAGGTTCACCGTTTCAGCGGTAACAGTTACAAAGGGTACACCACTAGGGCGGAGGCGGAAGTTAGATACGCGCGCTATCTAGCGGGAGAGAGGAGGGAGCGTTGGAGGAACCGGATGAAGACCAGTTTCATCGCGATTATGCTCATCGTGATGACCGCAGCTCTCTTCTATGTGATGGTAGTTTAGATGATCGATATCGACTTGTAATGTGAAGACAAACTCGCTACTCGCGGTTTCGAGACTTGTAATGTTCTAACTTGTTCGGTATTTTAAATTCGGAGACTAATATGATGAATTGTATTCGGAGACTAATCTTCTATTGTATTTGATGAATCTGCTATTGCTGTGTGGTGCTAGCTATATTATGTCCAATAATATATTTTGTAACCTGTGAAAATATCAGAAAATAAAAAAATCCCTAATATTCATACTAGTGGCGCACCACCACATAGTGCGCCATTAGTAAGCCAGAGCACACTAATGGCGCATCATCCACAAGTGCGCCATTAGTATGCCAAAGCACATGGGTAAATATGGCCCCTTGGGAGGCATACTAATGGCGCACCGTGGGCTATACTAATGGCGCACTGCATGGTGCGCCATTAGTAAAAAATTCTACTGGCGTGCTAGTAGTGGCGCACCTGTAGTGCGTCATTAGTAGGCAAAACAGGTGCGCCACTAGTAGGCCTTTTCCTAGTAGTGTCTACTACACAACCTTTTTCTTGTAGACGTTGTTGGGCCTCCAAGTGCAGAGGTTTGTAGGACAGTAGCAAATTTCCCTCAAGTGGATGACCTAAGGTTTATCAATCCATGGGAGGCATAAGATGAAGATGGTCTCTCTCAAACAACCATGCAACCAAATAGCAAAGAGTCTCTTGTGTCCCCAACACACCCAATACAATGGTAAATTGTATAGGTGCACTAGTTCGGCGAAGACATGGTGATAAAGGTGCAATATGGATGGTAGATATAGGTTTTTGTAATCTGAAAATATAAAACTGCAAGGTAGCAAGTGGTAAAAGTGAGCACAAACGGTATTGCAATGCTAGGAAACAAGGCCTAGGGTTCATACTTTCACTAGTGCAAGTTCTCTCAACAATAATAACATAATTGGATCATATAACTATCCCTCAACATGCAACAAAGAGTCACTCCAAAGTCACTAATAGCAAAGAACAAACGAAGAGATTATGGTAGGGTACGAAACCACCTCAAAGTTATCCTTTCTGATCAATCTATCATAGAGTTCGTACTAGAATAACACCTTAAGACACAAATCAACCAAAACCCTAATGTCACCTAGATACTCCAATGTCACCTCAAGTATCCGTGGATATGATTATACGATATGCATCACACAATCTCAGATTCATCTATTCAACCAACACATAGAATTTCAAAGAGTGCCCCAGAGTTTCTACCGGAGAGTCAAGACGAAAACGTGTGCCAACCCCTATGCATAAGTTCACGAGGTCACGGAACTCGTAAGTTGATCACCAAAACATACATGAAGTGGATCACGTGATATCCCATTGTCACCACAGATAAGCACATGCAAGACATACATCAAGTGTTCTCAAATCAATCTGATAAGATAACTTCAAAGGGAAAACTCAATTCATCGCAAGAGAGTAGAGGAGGAGAAACATCATAAGATCCAAATATAATAGCAAAGCTCGCGATACATCAAGATCGTGCCGACTCAAGAACACGAGAGAGAGAGAGAGAGAGAGAGAGAGAGATCAAACACATAGCTACTGGTACATACCCTCAGCCCCGAGAGAGAACTACTCCCTCCTCGTCATGGAGAGTGCCAGAATGATGAAGATGGCCATCAGAGAGGGATTCCCCCCTCCGGCAGGGTGCCGGAATGGGTCTAGATTGATTTTCGGTGGCTATGGAGGCTTCTGGCGGCGGAACTCATGATCTAGGTTTCTTTCTGGAAGTTTTGGGTTATATAAGAGGTGTTGGAGTCGGGGACAAGTCAGAGGGGTCTCCGGGATGTCCACGAGGCAGGGGGCGCGCCCCCACCCTCTTGGGCAGCCCGGGACTCTTCTGGCCCAACTCTTTTACTCTGTATCCTTCTTCTGGTCCAAAAATAAGTTCCGTTAAGTTTTAGGTCAATTGGACTCCGTTTGATTTTCCTTTTTTGCGATACTCAAAAACAATGAAAAAAATAAACTGGCACTGGGCTCTAGGTTAATAGGTTAGTCCCAGAAATCATATAAAATAGCATATAAATGCATATAAAACATCGAAGGTTGATAATATAATAGCATGGAACAATCAAAAATTATAGATACATTGGAGACGTATCAATCTCCAAGAAGATCGAGGAGAACTTTGTATTGAGATCCAAAGAGAGAGAAGAAGCCATCTAGCTAATAACTATGGACCCGAAGGTCTGTGGTAAACTACCCACACATCATTATAGAGGCTATGGTGTTGATGTAGAAGCCCTCCGTGATCGAATCCCCCTCCGACAGATCGCCGGAAAAGGCCCCAAGATGGGATCTCACAGGTACAGAAGGTTGCGGCGGTGGAAAAGGTGTTTTGTGGCTCTCCTCGAAGGTTTCAGGGTATAAGAGTATATATAGGCGAAAGAAGTAGGTCGGTGGAGCTGCGAGGGGCCCACGAGGGTAGGGGGTGCCGCCCTACCTCGTGGCCGCCTCGCTGCTTCCTTGATGTCCACTCCAAGTCTCCTGGATCACATTTGTTCCAAAAACGATCCTCGCGAAGGTTTCATTCCGTTTGGATTCCGTTTGATATTCCTTTTCTACGGAAGACTGAAATAGGCAAAAAACAGCAATTTGCAATGGGCTTTCGGTTAATAGGTTAGTCCCAAAATAATATAAAAAGGTATAATAAAGCCCATTAAACATCCAAAACAGATAATATAATAGCATGGAACAATCAAAAATTATAGATACGTTGGAGACGTATCAGGACCCTGTTCCAACACCCTGCCAGAGGGGGGAATCATCACTGGTGGCCCTATTCATCATCTCGGCGCTCTCCATTGTTGGGGAACGTAGTAATTTCAAAAAAAATTCCTACGCACACGCAAGCTCATGGTGATGCATAGCAACGAGAGGGGAGAGTGTGATCTACGTACCCTTGTAGACCGACAGCGGAAGCGTTAGCACAACGCGGTTGATGTAGTCGTACGTCTTCACGGCCCGACCGATCAAGCACCGAAACTACGGCACCTCCGAGTTTTAGCACGCGTTCAGCTCGATGACGATCCCCGGACTCCGATCTAGCAAAGTGTCAGGGAAGAGTTCCGTCAGCACGACGGCGTGGTGACGATCTTGATGTTCTACCGTCGCAGGGCTTCGCCTAAGCACCGCTACAATATTATCGAAGATTATGGTGGAAGGGGGCACCGCACACGGCTAAGAATATGATCACGTGGATCAACTTGTGTCTAGAGGTGCCCCCTTGCCCCCGTATATAAAGGAGCAAGGGAGGAGGAGGCCGGCCCTAGGAGGGGGCGCGCCAAGTGTGGAGTCCTACTAGGACTCCCTAGTCCTAGTAGGATTCCACCTCCCATATGGAATAGGAAAAGAGGAAGGGAAAAGGAGAAGGAAGGAAGGGGGCGCCCCCCTTCCCTAGTCCAATTCGGACCAGACCAAGGGGAGGGCTGCGGCCACCCTTGAGGCCCTTTTTCTTCTTTCCCGTATGGCCCAGTAAGGCCCAATACGTATTCCCGTAACTCTCCGGTACTCCAAAAAATACCCGAATCACTTGGAACCTTTCCGATGTCCGAATATAGTCGTCCAATATATCGATCTTTACGTCTCGACCATTTCGAGACTCCTCGTCATGTCCCCGATCTCATCCGGGACTCCGAACTCCTTCGGTACATCAAAACTCATAAACTCATAATATAACTGTCATTGAAACCTTAAGCGTGCGGACCCTACGGGTTCGAGAACAATGTAGACATGACCGAGACACGTCTCCAGTCAATAACCAATAGCGGAACCTGGATGCTCATATTAGCTCCCACATATTCTACGAAGATCTTTATCGGTCAGACCGCATAACAACATACGTTGTTCCCTTTGTCATCGGTATGTTACTTGCCCGAGATTCGATCGTCGGTATCTTAATACCTAGTTCGATCTCGTTACCGGCAAGTCTCTTTACTCGTTCCGTAATACATCATCTCACAACTAACTCATTAGTTGCAATGCTTGCAAGGCTTATGTGATGTGCATTACCGAGAGGGCCCAGAGATACCTCTCCGACAATCGGAGTGATAAATCCTAATCTCGAAATACGCCAACCCAACATGTACCTTTGGAGACACCTGTAGAGCTCTTTTATAATCACCCAGTTACGTTGTGACGTTTGGTAGCACACAAAGTGTTCCTCTGGCAAACGGGAGTTGCATAATCTCATAGTCATAGGAGCATGTATAAGTCATGAGGAAAGCAATAGCAACATACTAAACGATCGGGTGCTAAGCTAATGGAATGGGTCATGTCAATCACATCATTCTCCTAATGATGTGATCCCGTTAATCAAATAACAACTCTTTTGTTTATGGTTAGGAAACATAACCATCTTCGATTAACGAGCTAGTCAAGTAGAGGCATACTAGTGACACTTTGTTTGTCTATATATTCACACAAGTATTATGTTTTCGGTTAATACAATTCTAGCATGAATAATAAACAATTATCATGATATAAGGAAATAAATAATAACTGTATTATTGCCTCTAGGGCATATTTCCTTCATCCATGACGAGGAGGGAGTAGTTCACCCTCAGGGCTGAGGGTATGTACAAGTAGCTATGTGTTTGATCTCTCTCTCTCTCTCTCTCTCTCTCTCTCTCTCTCTCTCTCTCTCTCGTGTTCTTGATTTGGCACGATCTTGATGTACCACAAGCTTTGCTATTATAGTTGGATCTTATGATGTTTCTCCCCCTCTAACTTCTTGTAATGGATTGAGTTTCCCCTTTGACGTTGTCTTAACGGATTGAGTCTTTAAGGATATGAGAACACTTGATGTATGTCTTGCATGTGCTTATCTGTGGTGACATTGGGATATTCACGTGATCTACTTGATGTATGTTTTGGTGATCAACTTGCGGGTTCTGTGACCTTGTGAACTTATGCATAGGGGTTGGAACACGTTTTCGTCTTGACTCTCCGGTAGAAACTTTGGGGCACTCTTTCAAGTTCTTTGTGTTGGTTTGAATAGATGAATATGAGATTGTGTGATGCATATCGTATAATCGAACACGCGGATACTTGTGGTGACACTGGAGTATCTAGGTGACATTAGGATTTTGGTTGATGTGTGTCTTAAGGTATTATTTTAGTACGAACTCTAGGGCTGTTTGTGACACTTATAGGAATAGCCCAATAGATTGATCAGAAAGAATAACTTTGAGGTGGTTTCGTACCCTACAAATAATCTCTTTGTTTGTTCTCTGCTATTAGTGACTTTGGAGTGACTCTTTGTTACATGTTGAGGGATTGTTATATGATCTAATTATGTTATCATTGTTGAGAGAACTTCCACTGGTGAAAGTATGAGCCCTAGGCCTTGTTTCCAAGCATTGCAATACCATTTTCGCTCACTTTTGTTACTAGTTACCTTGCTGTTTTTATATTTTCAGATTACAAAAACCTATATCTACCATGCATATTGCACTTGTATCATCATCTCTTCGCCGAACTAGTGCACCCATACAATTTACCATTGTATTGGGCATGTTGGGGACACAAGAGACTCTTTTTTATTTGGTTGCAGGGTTGTTTGAGAGAGACCATCTTCATCCTACGCCTCCCACGGATTGATAAACCTTAGGTCATCCACTTGAGGGAAATTTGCTACTGACCTACAAATCTCTGCACTTGGAGGCCCAACAACGTCTACAATAAGAAGCTTCTATAGTAGACATCAGGGTTGTGCATGATAAATACTTCATGTTAAGAAGATGGAGCATGATAAGACTATATGATTTTGTAGGGATATCATTCTTTAAACATTGATATTTTGAAAGACATGATTGTTTGTTGGATGCCTGAGTATTGACGTCTTTATGTCAAACTATAGACTATTGCTTTGAATCACTCGTGTCTTAATATTTGTGCCATGATTAGATATATGACCAAGATTATGCTAGGTAGCATTGCACATCAAAAATTATCTTTTTTATCATTTACCTACTCGAGGACGAGCATATTAAGCTTGGGGATGCTGATACGTCTCTGTCGTATCTATAATTTTTTATTGTTATTCGACTTTCACATACTTTTGGAAAAAAATTATATGATTTATTGGACTAACATATTGATCAGTGCCCAGTGTCAGTTCCTGTTTGTTGCATGTTTTTTTGTTTCGCAGAATACATATCAAACAAAGTCCAAACACGATAAAAATTTACGGAGAATTATTTTGGAATATATGTGATTTTTGGTAGGTGGAATCAACGCAAATGGAGGGCCACGACCTCCACAAGACACCAGGGCGCGGCCTGCCCCCATGGCGCGTGGTGGTGCCTTGTGGGCACCTCGTAAGTCGGTTGGGGCTCTACTTCAGACGCAAGGTAGCTTATATCTGGAAAAAAAATCATGTTAAAATTTCAGCGCAATCGAAGTTACGGATCTTCGGGAATTTAAAAAACGGTAAAAGGCCAGAAAACAGGAACGCGGAACAGAAGATAACAGAGAGATAGATCCAATCTAGGAGGGGCTCTCGCCCCTCCACTGCCATGGAGGATATGGACCAGAGGGGAAACCTTCCTCCCATCTAGGGGGAGGCCAAGGAAGAATAAGAACGAGGGGGGGCTCTCCCCCCTCTCTCCTGGTGGTGCCGGAGTGCCGTCGGGGCAAGGATCATGACGACGATCTACATCAACAATCTTGCTATCGTCAACACCAACTTTATTCCCCTCTATGCAACGGTATAAACTCTCTATTCCCTCTACAATTCTCTACTTAAACATGGTGCTCAACACTATATATTATTATCCAATTGTATGTGGTTATCCTATGATGTTTTAGTAGATCTGTTTTGTCCTATGGGTTGATTGATAATCATGATTGGTTTGAGTTGTATATTTTATTTTGGTGCTATCCTATGGTGCCCTCCGTGTCGCGCAAACGTGAGGGATCCCCGCCGTAGGGTGTTGCAATACGTTCATGATTCACTTATGTTGGGTGGCCAGAGTGGCAGAAGCTTACGGCTGAGTAAGGGGGTTGTTGCCTATGGGATAAAGAGGACTTGATACTTAATGCTATGGTTGGGTTTTACCTTAATGATCTTTAGTAGTTGTAGATGCTTGGTAGAGTTCCAATAATAAGTGCATATGATCCAAGTACGGAAAATATGTTAGCTCATGCCTCTTCTTCATATAAAATTGTAATAATGATTACCGGTGTAGTTATCAATTGCCTATGGACAAATCTTTCTCTTGTGTTACAAAAAGCTATCCACTTTTATTATCTTGCAATTTATTCGTAGTTTTATCTCACTAAGTACTTCTAGTTTTATTCTTGTTCTAGGTAAAGCAAATGTCAAGTGTGCATAGAGTTGTATTGGTGGTCGATAGAACTTGAGGGAATATTCGTTCTACCTTTAGATCCTCGTTGGGTTTGACACTCTTATTTATCGAAAAAGGCTACAAGTGATCCCCTATACTTGTGGGTTATCACTTGGTTCAGGAAGTTTGTTAGGCAATAGCTGAAATGCTACAATGTCAGAAGGCATCATTCCTCTGTACTTATCTGGGGTTACCTCTCTCTCTTCACAAGATCAAGCATGAGATGTTGATGCCTATCATACATCAGGTCGACAAGAGATTGGCCGGCTGGCTAGCGACCTTTCTGTCTTGGGGAGGTCAGCTAACTCTTATCAATGTCGTGCTTGCAGCAATCCCCGACTATTTCATGGGCTGTTTCTTATGGCCCAAGGAGTCCATCTAGAAGCTAGAACAGATTTTGAGAGGCTTTTTGTAGCAAGGAAAGAATAGCGCTAAGGGGGCCAGTGTCTTGTGGCATGGGAGTAGGGGTCAGGTTGCCCATAACATTGGGGGGGAGTACGAGATCTTCAGGCACACAACATGGCAATGATATGCAGATTCATGGTTAAGAACTTAAACAACACTGAGGTCCCGTGCTACAAATGGTTTGTTGTCAAGTACTACCAGAAGGAGCTCTGTTAGTATGACCATAGTCGAGATACTGCCTTTTGGCATGGCTTAAAGTCCTCTTTAAAGTCGGTTGTGGAGGCTGCTAGATGCATGCTTGGTGATGGATCTACGGTTTCCTTCTGGTATGACCTCTGGCTTGACTGTGGCCGCCTTAGGTTTACCTTCCCAACGTCGTTCACTTTCTCCAGGTCCGAATTCTGCATGGTGGAATCCCAATTCTGTGAGGGCCACTCGGATCTTTAGCTGCATCCAAACCACAAGAGCTGGAGGCACTTAATGAAATACAGGCCACTGCTTGGCGTTCGGCGGCGACACTCCTTGGAGGTGGCGAGGTAGCGGTGGTCTATGGGCGGTGAGGACTTCATTGGTCGGCGAGTTGCAGCGTGGTGACATGATAGTCCAAGTCCAAGTGGGCCCGGCCAGGCCGTCGAGGCCCGACAACTCCCCGTCGCCGTGTCTGATCAGCTCCGCTGCGGCAGTGGAGGCTGTCCCCTCCCTCCGGTCGAGTTGCGGTCACTCCCATGCCCGGTGTCTCCTTTCCCTCTCCAGGTCTCGTGTTGGCATCTCCAAAGAGGTGGCATGGGTGGTCCGATAACCGTGGTGGCATAGGCTGGTGGGCGGCTTTTGGGGTGGTGTATTTCGAAGTGCCTGGGTGGTGGTGGTGGTTGTGGATCGGGAGAAATCCGTATCGGCTTGTCCGGCACCGATGCGGACACGCCAACGGGCGTTGTCGGACCTTCCTGAGGAGCATTGGGTATATCCCTTCCCCACTATCCCCCATGTACCGGGGGAAACCCTAGAACTTATCCAGGCAACAGCGGCGGTGTCGTCGCATCCCTTCTTGAAGGTGTTACTTGGTGTGTGGCGCTTCTGGATGCCGGGAGGATGGTTGCACTTCTTCGGAGGGTGTAGCAGTTGCCGGTCTTCCATTCTTTGTTGATCTTCCGGTGTCGGCATTTATTTCTCTTTCTTTTTCTTCTTTTTTCCCTTTGGGCTTATCTATGCTGCAACCCTAGCGAGCTGGATGCATCAGATATTTGCTTTATAATAAAAAGCAGAGGGAAACCCTTTATCATAAATACTGGCCACTGTTCATCCACAGGTAGATGTACCTGATGCCAGAATGCCTCCCACTGACGAAAAACAGCTCACCACAACATACTTCTACAAGCTGCTTGCATTTAGAGGAAGAACCTATATGATCGCACCTTTTATCTGGGATAGGATCATTCGGCACAAACACCAAACTTTTCTCTAGATTGATTTGAGGGACAGACACAATATGAGGGATACCATGTTGAAGAAACACTGGACCAAAATTGTGACTCACAATGGATGTGAGCTATGCCCAGTTACAGAGAATATGAATCACATTCTGCTTAGGTGCAAGCTTGCTGGAGCTGTTTTGGACCAAATTGGGCCTATGTGAACTAGCCACCGCTTCTCCAACTGCCCAAGACTTCCTTCTACCCGAGCAACCAGCGGCTAGATTTGGGAAGTTGTGGCACATCTACTTTGCAGCTTGTGCTATAGCCCTTTGGAATGCAAGAAACGCGCAAGTCTTCCATGGGGATTTTTGGAATGAGAGATATGCATACAATGAGATTGCTGAGCTCATCAAGCTGTGAACAGTGCGCGCTGCAGGAGAAAATCAAAGAGAACATTTGATTGCATGGACTAATTGGCTGCTAGCTAGCTAGCTTGATAAAACCATTCCTCCTTCCCCCGAGATGTACCTCTCCCCAGGTCTAGTGGTGGCCTGCTGCACGAACTGTGCAACGCTAACATCACTTTCATGTAAATGACTTTGATCATTCAGGTGCTTCACCCATTTTGAATGCATAAGGTAGAAAATGATCTACCTTTTTATTCAAAAATATATATTTAGGCTTGAGAAATGGACTTGCTAAAAGTTGCCACGTCTATGTTTGCTAATGTTTTCAGTCCATTGGTGTTTCCTTTATTATCATCTTGTGGACCTTGGATCTCTGTCAATACATGAATTAAGTTTCTACAGTTTCTTATTACTGTATTTCTTTGCAAGGGATTTTTGTTCATGCACGACTCACTGTACAATAAGAATTACTGATAATTCATGGACAGTAGGAGTTTTCTGCCTGGTTGTAATTACTCAAATACCATATTTTTCAATGTTTTCTCTTCTTATTTTTTATAAGAAGAAAATAAGAGTTTACTTTGGTGCATGTGATGTGGTTCTTGGAATGCTTCCTTTAGCATGGGAATTTATACACCATGAAGTTAATAAATAAATTGAAATATAAAAATAAGAAGAAAAAGATACATTTTGGTAGGTTTGCTCACCATTGTAGTTTGAATTAAAAAGAGCATTGTTGTTTCAACATATTGAATCATGGGCTGGCAAAAAGTAATATATTGCATGCTCATAATAAATTTTATTTACATTTCTGTTCTCTTTCATGGAAAACTATAGACTTCATACTAGATTGACAAAATACATTTTATTCGTGTCACCGACATGGTCCAACACTAATGGAAATATGACCTTTTACAGTTTGAGCAACCTTGTGAAATAACTATTTAAGGATTACTCTTTCTACTGCTACTAAGATGCTTAATATAAGCCATAACTTAATAAAAGGTAGCTCTAGCTATAAATTTGTCGCCGGCTTTGAATGATATTATGGCTTGAGCAATGTTGTGAAATAACCATTCAATGATTAATTTTTCCACTGCTACTCAGGTTCTTAGCATAAACTGGATAATTAAATACCGATTATGTAGGTAGTTCTGGTTACAAATTAACTGCATGCTTTGAATGATGGCTACTGAACCTCCAGAAATTGTAGTTGGGTCTGCAAATGTACGAAATGAACAGAAATTTATTCCCCTTAGCCATCGTAGCATACCCATTGATGGATCTAACTTCTGATTTATTATTTGTTATGTATCACAATAGTATAGTATCCTTCGAAAAGATGCAGACACAAGAAAATTTATAGTCGATGGTATGGCTAGCATTGAAAGTGAGACACCAACCTTAATGTTTGTTTCAAATGCAATGCTCTAATTTTGTGCCAAATCCAAGCTTCTTGTTTTATGTATTTAATACTAGAGTATGTTAGTCATGATTAGCAAAATCCTTGCACCCAATAGTCTAGGAAAGCAGTTGGATCGGTGTTATTACGTGTGGTTTGCAATTTGTCCTTGTAATAATATAGCTGCTAGCATACCCACTTGGTTGTTCTCTCAACAAGTCACATCTCCGAAAGTTCAATAGAGACTTGCACCTCAGAGTTTACATTTTCTCTGGTGATCCTCCATTCCAAATACAAGATTTGTTGTTTATTTGATTTAAGTGTAGGTAAGTGCAAAATTAAACCATGCTAATTCGATCAGGTTTGGGCATATACATAGCCAAAAAATTGATTGATAAGAAATAACAATTGAACCTATTTAATTGTGTGGGGATGCATACAATTGGTATACCGAAGTCTCAAATTACTTAATGATTATAAATGGTATAGCAAAAGCACTGTTTAACAAGTGCACATAAAGCTCATTGCCTTGGGATTGATCATGTTTATTGTGAATACATGAATAGTGTGACCACATCGGCGATGGTGGTGAAGGGGAAAAGCGATAACAAGGACATGTCGCTAGTGGGGTGTGAAGATTTTTTTTCTCCTGTTGCAACACACAGTCACATTTACTAGTCTATCTATATGGCAATTAATAGTTGCCCCAATAAGCAATCTCTCTCTCTCTCTCTCTCTCTCTCCCTCCGCGCGCGCGCGTGTGTGTGTGTGTGTGTGTGTGTGTGTGTGTGTGTGTGTGCTGGCTCCGGCTATTTATGGGTCCGGAAGGGGTCGGTTCCCCCTTTTCTAGGGTTTCCTGCCTCCGCTGCTGATCTGCGACGGCGCCGTTTCCCTATCCGCCGCTTTGTCAGATCCAAGCCTCCCCCTCCCCTCCTCCTCCCCTTCTCGTCGGTGGTGGCGATGGACCACTCCCGTGGGTCCTCCAGCGACGCTGTCTCCGGCCTCAAGCGGGGGCGGGACGGCTCTGGCGACGCCGCTGCAGATCTGGAGTTTGAGGCGTCGCTCCGCGCCAAGCTCCAGGCTTCGCGGTCGGAGGCGGGTGCCGCTTCGCCGCGTGCGTCTGGTTCCGGGCCGGTGGCTTCTCCGTCCTTGGCGCCCGCAGCTCCGGTGCATGTGGTCGACCCTTGGGAACAGGCGGCGCGGGGGAGCCGGGCGGGATCTTCGGGCCCCTCCTCGTCTCCTTCCTCGCTTGCTCCCATGGGTGGGCCGCCGCGGGCGCCGGCGGCGGGCGCCGGCGGGCCGTCCCGCTTCGTTCCTCGTGGTGGCTCTGGGGCCCCGGCCCGGCGTCCGGCTGGCCCTGCGGCGGGACGTGGTGCTGGCGCGGGTGCCGTCGGTGGTTCTTCTGGAGACGGCATCCTCCCTCCGCCGCCTTCTCGTGGTGCGAACCGTAACTCCTCTCACTCCCAGGTTTCTAATCCCATCCTCACCTGCTTCGCGTGTCATCACCCTGGCCATTTCCAGTCTCGGTGCGAGAACCCTCCTTTCTGTCTCATCTGTAGGGAGGATGGACACCTAACGGTGGACTGTCAGAGTAGGATCAAGCCCCCCTCCTTCGTCCATTTTGGGATTGGCCTCCCGGGTTGCTCTTTTTTTGCCATGGACAAGGAAGTCCCCGCAGTTGCTCCCATTCCCTCCCTGTCCAACGTGGGTGTCATTACTGTCCAAGACAAGCGTATCTCTTCACAAGCCCTCTTGGATGAACTTCATATGTGGGATGAAGGGGGTTGGGACTGGCAGATCCGGCAGCTTTCTGATTTCGAGTTTGCGGCCACTTTCCCCTCTAAAGAGAGTCTTCGCATGATGTCTTCCTGTACCAGTTTCACTCTCCCTGTGAACCAACTTGTTGTATCGGTCAAAGCGGCTTCCAACGGATCCAAGACCATATCTCCTCTGTCTGATGTCTGGGTGCTTGTTGATGATGTGCCTCCCAGCTTGCGCACCGCGTCCTTCTTGATGGCTTTTGGGGTGCTTATCGGGAAACCTATTGAGGTCGATCTTGCTTCGCTGTCGGTTCTGGGTCCTGCTCGCCTTTGTGTGTGGTGTGTTGATCCGATCTGCATCCGTGGTTCCGTTGATGTCTTCCCGGCGGCTGGTGGCTTTCGTCTTCGAGTTCGGGTGGAAGGTGCTCCTGGTGCGGTCGCTCCTCCTCCCCCCCCTCCTCCCCCGGCCTCGGGTGACGATGACAAGAGCTGGGGGGTGGGGGGGTCCTGAGGACTCGCTGAATGGCACGGATCCCCGATTCACCCAGTCTGCGTGGGATGGGCTTTCTCCTGCTGAGCAGGAGCTGATGAAGGACTGTGCTCCGGCTCCGGCGGGTGGTGGGGTTCAGGGCTCGGTGCCTGGTACGGTGGCTGGTCCTGTGGCCGCGGCTGCTTCGAAGGGCACCCCCTTGTCGGGGGCGTGCTCCAACATGCCCGTGCGCCCCACCTCCCCCTTGCTATCCGGCATTGAAGATCTACCTCTAGTGGGACCTTCGGCGGCCAAGAAAAGGAAGAAGTCCTCGGTGAAGAAGTTTTCCGCGAAGAGCCGGGCCTCGGGGGACTCCAGGCAGTCGGCGGCTGGGCTCTGCCGCCGTCTGGAGGCGGACCTGGGGGCGGCTTCGGGCCCTTCTTCGGCGGCGGCTTCCCCTGGTCGGGCCCCTCCGGTCCCTGTGCGCTCTCCTGCCTCGACCGCTCGCAAGAGTGGCCGCGTCTCCAACAGTGGCGAGCGCGTGGTGGATCGGGCGGCTTGGCGTGCGGCGGCGCGTGATCTTCCCCCCTCAGGTTTGGATTCACCCTCATCTCCTTCCCCCCCTTTGGCTCAGTCTCCTGTTAGGCTTGTTTTACCCTCCCATTCCGATGAACATCTCCTTTCGATATTAGCTGATGTTGGGATATGTCTAGACACTAGCGTGGGTTCTTTCTCCTCTCTGTTGCAGTTGATTCGTGCTAATGAACGTGCTCAGGCTGATATCGCCAAGGCAAAGGAGGCCGGGACTGGGATGGATGCCCCTCTGGTTGTGGCCGGAGGGGAACCGGGCGAGGTTGCTAGGGGGCAGCTGTCTCCGGTGCAGAAGCGCGGGGCCGAGAAACGTGCTAAAACCTGCAAGGCTCCGTGCAGGTCGAGCTTGAGAATTAAAAACCTTTCCCTAAGATGAAGGCCCTGTTTTGGAACATTAGAGGGTTCTACGCTAGGGGGCGCAGAGACCAACTGAAGGACTTAATGTGCGCTGAAAGAATTGATTTTATCGGGCTTGTTGAGACTCTTAAACCCTCCTTTTCTCCTTCTGAACTATCGGCGATTGCTGGGATTGATAGATTTAGGTGGAATTTCGTGGCCTCTGTTGGTCTGTCCGGCGGCTTTCTTCTGGGCACCAATAATGTCACCTTTGATTTTGTGGCTTTCGACCATGGTATATACTGGGCTAGTATGGTAGTTTCCCTACGTTCCAATAACACCCTCCTTGAACTTATGGTAGTATATGGTCCGGCTGATCATTCCTTGTCACAAATTTTCTTGGATGAGATTTTTACTAAAATTGATGCCTGCCAACTGCCACTCCTGATTGGGGGTGAATTTAATCTGCTTCGGTATCCTTCTGATAAGAGTTCTGTCAATTTCTCCTGGGTGCGGGCCGAGGCTTTTAATGCTTTCATCAGGGACACGGCTATCCGTGAGATCCCGAGGGTTGGGGCCCGCTACACTTGGACCAACCGACAGACTTGTCCTATTCGCTCGGTTCTTGATAGAGTTTTTATCTGCCCTGCTTGGGATGGCCTTTTTCCTCGCTGCTCACTTCGGGCCCTCCCCATCGTCGGGTCCGATCACGCTCCTCTCATCCTTGACGATGGTCTATGCCCCAATGGCTGCCAAAGATTTCAATTTGACGCGTCCTGGCTTTTAGTGGAAGGGTTCCCTGATATGCTGGCTCAGAAGATCTTGGGCTTTCTTACCTCCCCCCATCGTTCATTTGGCCCTATGGATGACTGGCATTATGTTTCTTACTCCCTACGCAAGTTACTTAGAGGATGGGCCAAGAACCACTTTGCTGAGTCGAGGCGCGACAAATCTAGGTTGAGTGCTCAAATTAGTGCCCTCGACTCCCGTGCGGACAACGGTGAGCTCTCGGCTACTGAGTGGCAAGTTCGCTATGGCCTTGAGAAGGAGCTTCTGGCTATTCATCGCCAAGAGGAAGTGTATTGGAAGCAAAGGGGTACGATTAATTGGACTCTTAAGGGTGATTCTCCCACGGCTTACTTTTTCGCCATTGCGAATGGCAGACGGCGTAGATGTTTGATTAACAGCCTCATTATTGATGGTGTTAGGGTCTCTGAACCGCCGGTCATTCTCCGTCATGTAGTTCGGTTCTTCTCTAACCTGCTTTCGGCTAAACCAGACCTCGAATTCGCGCTAGCCCCGGGCTTTTGGGCTCCCCTTGATAGGATTTCTCACGCTGATAATGAGCTTCTGTTGATTCCCCCTTCTGAGGAGGAAATTTTTGATACTGTTCGGACGGCTAATTCTAATGCGGCTTCAGGCCCTGATGGTTTCTCCATTCCGTTCTTTCGACAATTCTGGCCCCAACTAAAAGGTCTAATTTCTGCTGTCATCCAAGGGTATTGGCTGGGATCGGTTGACATTTCTAGACTTAACTATGCGGTTCTCTCCCTCATCCCTAAGGTCAAGGGTGCGGATATGATTTCTCAATTTAGGCCGATTGCTTTAATCAACAACTTCGCAAAGATGCCTGCAAAGGGCATGTCCACTAGGCTATCTCCCATTGCACATCGGACCATTAGCCCTTTCCAGTCTGCTTTCATCAAAGGGAGGTTCATTTTGGATGGGGTACTTTGTTTACATGAGATTGTTCATGACTTACGGGTGCGAGGGACCAAGGCTGTGGTTCTCAAACTTGACTTTGAAAAGGCCTACGACTCGGTTAGCTGGAAATTCCTTCGGCAAGTTCTTTTGGCTAAGGGCTTTGAGGGGCCTGTTATGCAGCGCTTGATGCAATTGGTTTCTGGGGGGCACACGGCTGTGGCTGTCAATGGCCAAATTAGCCAGTTTTTTGCTAATGGCAGGGGCCTCAGGCAAGGGGATCCAGCGTCCCCTTTACTCTTCAACTTTGTGGCTGATGCTCTGTCTCGCATTCTCTCTCGAGCTGCCTTGGCTGGTCATATCACTCCGGTGAGCTCTCATCTCATCCCTAATGGCATCTCTCATCTCCAATATGCGGATGATACTATAATTCTGATGGAACTTAATGATAATAACCTCACCAATCTGAAATTCCTTCTGCTTTGTTTCGAAGCGCTCTCAGGTCTTAAAATCAATTTCTCTAAGAGTGAGGTTGTAGTGACTGGGGTCTCGGACGAAGAGGCGCAGCGGGTGGCCCATCTTCTGAACTGCTCTTTGGGATCCTACCCTCTCAAATATCTAGGCCTCCCCATTTCCCCGCTTAAACTTTTGGCTAAAGACTTCACTCCGGTGGTTACCAAAGTTGGCAACAGAGTTCTCCCTTGGCGAGGGCGATATAATACGCAAGCGGGCAAGGTCGCCCTTACTAACTCCTGTCTTTCTTCGCTACCTATGTTCTTAATGGGATTCTATCTTCTCTCTAGTGGGGTTCATAATGGTTTTGACAAGCATAGGGGTGCTTTCTATTGGAACGCAGCGGACAATAAACGTAAGTACAGGATGGTCAGATGGGACATTATATGTCGCCCCAAGGCCAAAGGGGGTCTGGGCATTATTAATACGCGAGTGATGAATACTTGTCTTATGATCAAATGGTGGTGGAAGATCATGACTCTTGAGGAACTGCCATCCTGGCTCTCTATCCTAAAAGCTAAATATTTCCCCTCCTCGAGTCCTATGTTCGCGCCGGCTGCGGGTGGGTCGCAATTTTGGCATCAACTGGTTAAAGTCCGGCCGATCTTTCGGTCCCTTGTAAAATTTGTAGTTAGGAACGGTAAGTCTACGCGGTTTTGGCTTGATTGGTGGGTCGGGGACTCCACGCTGGCTGTTGCTTTTCCGGTTCTATTTTCATATTGCGATGATTCTGAGGTTTCTATCTTTGAGCTCTCGGCTAGGGGTTGGGTTCTGGATTTTCGTCGTTCTCTTTCTCCTGAAGAGTTGGAAGATTGGCAGCGCCTTACTGCTTGCTTCCCCCTGCTCTCGGAGGAAGAGGATGCCGTGGTGTGGCCCCTCTCCTCTTCGGGGCGTTTTTCGGTTAAATCTGCTTACTCCAAGCTTATCCCTGGGGGGCGCCCGGTCAAGTTTAAGCATGTCTGGTCGGCTCGAATTCCTCCTAAGATCAAGATATTTCTCTGGCAAGCTGTCCGGAGTAAGCTTTCGGCGGCCGATCAGATTAAGAAAAGAAACGGGCCGGGGTCCGACAGGTGTGTGCTTTGTGGGGCACTGGAGAACACCGAGCATATTTTCTTTCACTGCTCCTTAGCTAAACTTATGTGGAGTTGCATCAGACTCTGGTTACATGTAAATTGGTCCCCTTCCTCCTTTGAAGACCTGAGGCATTATGTCAATCTTCTTTCTGGCCATTCTAAAAGAGTCTTCTTAGTTGGATGGGCTGCGATTGGCTGGTCGTTGTGGACTACTAGGAATAAGTTCTCGATTGAACATATTTTTCCGGCTAATCCTGTCAATTGCTTATTTAAAGCCAATGGCTTCTTGCAGCAGTGGAGATTATTGACTAAAGAAGGGAACCTCCAGGCCTTCGACGCCATGCTATCCAAGATGAAATCTACGACGTCTGGGCTTCTTCGGCTTTCTTTGAGGACGGCTTCCTGAATGCTCTTTTGGTGTCTGGTTTAGGCTGGCCTGCGTGCCATGTAAGGCCGCTGGCCTTGTAATGATACTTTATCTTCTGCGCGTGATACTTTGTTGGGTGTTGTTGTTGGTCATATACTCTGCCTGGTGGCTTTATCTATAAAGTCGGGCTCTCGCCTTTTCTCTAAAAAAAATGGACGTCGACATTGCATTGAGCCACTGACATTGTCCCCAAGTGGCAAATTCGTGCACTACTCCATGCCATGTGAAATTGTCATCAAGTTTCGTTGTACAGATGAAGAACAGTACTAATACACTACCACCCCGCAAAAAAAACACTACAACAAGAATTGCACACATACACTACCACCAAGAATTGAATGGCATATGCGAATCAACCTGTGGTTGAGTTGGTTAGGTAGACAGTGGTATCCTCAATCCATCAGGGTTTAAATCCTGGTGCTCGCATTATTTCTGGATTTATTTCAGGATTTCCGGCGATGCGCTTTCAGTGGGAGGAGATGTTCCCGTCGACGACGAGGCGCCTACGGTGACTTCGTAAATCTCAAGATGATATGCCGACTCAGTCTCTCGGAGGTGCTCATAGGGATAGGATATGCGTGTGTGCGTTCATAGAGGTGAGTGTATGCGCGTGTATATGAGCGCTTGTATCTGTACTGATGCTAAAAAAAAGAATTGAATGGCATATATTTCCTGTCCCATGACTTGTCTCACATGCATGCATGCAGGGCCTCTTTGGAAACATATTTTTTGTCGAAATTTGGCCGGAATTGGTTTAGGAAAATGAAACAACAATTCCCGTGTTCCAAACGAAGGCGAGCACATGGATTTTTTGAATATGAAATTAACATGGACCCATCGATCATTTCTTGCTGCATGTCGATCTCGTCGGTCGTGACACCAACGATCGAATCAAAGGCCGATCAGACTTGCATGCCGTCGTCGCTGTCGGCATCGGTCAGCTCCACTTTGTCACTGACCTCGCCACCCTTTCCTCTTTCGATGTACACTATGTCGATGATGTACAGTACCGGGATCATGACCATGGAGCAGAGGCACGCCAGCACCGGCCCGAAGATCCACAGCAGGAGCGGAACGCCGCCGAAGAAGAGCCTGTTCCCGACGAAGTTGAGCAGGAACCCCCTCTCGAGGACCTCGAGGACATACTCCTTGTTCACCGGCAGGTGGCGGCCGCCGTCGGGGAGGGCGAAGAGGTGGGAGAGGGCGTTGACGAGGAAGGTGGCCTGGTTGAAGGTGCAGATGGCGAGGCTATGGCAGAGGAAAGAGAGGAGGAAGGCGGTGAGGAGGGCGACGTACTTGAGCGCCATCATGTACTCGCCGTGCGCGCCGAAGACGGCGTCGCTGATGGGCTTCTTGACGGCGTACGTGCTGCTGAGCACGGCGGCCACGCCGGTGCAGAAGAGGACGGACGTGGTGGCCACCAGCGTGGAGCCCATGATCACGTTCCGCAGCGACTGCACCACCAGCACCGCCTTCTTCTCGTTGTCCTTCATCATGGAGAGCACCCAGAGGCGGCGCGCGGCGGCGTTGACGCCGATGGTGGAGCGCAGCGGGCAGCGGCGGACCGCGCGCCACAGCCACATGTGGTACACGATCGGGAACAGGAGGCCCACGGGGATCAGCACCAGGTCCAAGTAGCTCTCCCTCCACGCCATGATCGCTCCTAGCTCCTCGATCTCACTAAAATCTCTCTTTCTCTCTCACTCCACCTTGCAGCTGCGTGTATACAATTTTCTTTGTGTGACTGTGAGTGCACTCGAGTCGTCTGCGATTGTTTGGTTGATGGTGGAGAGCGAGCATGCATGTTAATATATATATATATAGGGAGACCAGCCGGGGACGACGATGGTAGCTAGCTGGACAAAAGCGACGACGACCACCGAGCTAGGGCACGTAGGTGTGAAGCACATTGCAAGCATGGTGATATGTGGTGCAAACTCTATTCAAGGGCCACCATGAACTAGTGACCTAAAAAGTAGTAAAAAAACCAGACATGACCAACCTCACCCTGCATGACGACGAAGCAGCACACAAATGTCACTTTCCGTTCGTGTTTTTGTTTGTTTGTCTCTCTGTTTGTTTATGTTTTACCTTTTTATAGTGGGAAAAGTAGATCAGGAGTAGCATATTCCGAGGGATGCCCATTGGTCCTCTTGTGGTGATATTAAACGGCGATATGCCCAGTAATGGTATCCAGCTGCTAGTAATTTACTCACAGACGTATTGGTCTGATTTCTGAAAACCAATAGATGAAGAATGATGGATGAAAAGATTCTAGTTTCACACTAGTATAAATCAATTGGGGAAACCGTGTCTGTATGCACATACATATGTGCTCGTTCGCGGATCCTTCAGATGGAACTAGCTGGCCTGTACTTAACCAATGCACGTTCTAGACCTCATTTGACATTATTTTTCAATATGGGTTTTATTCCTCAGAAATGGTGTTACAGTCTGCTAATATATACAACCTCGGTGATACTGTCTGAAACCCGATGCAACAAACATGCGGTGCTAACTTCAGATCTTTCTATATTAGCTAGACTATGAGCAACTCTATTTTGAATGCACTCAATTTTCAACAGAATAAACCCCCACTCTAATAAAACTATCATAAGCGAGTCTATACCAAGTTCTTCCATTTATACAAGTTCTTCGGATCCTGATCTGGTGGCTTTGGGATCGCTCGGACTCAGGCCAGACGAAATCCATGCTCGGCTTGCCAATGCTGGTAGCGATGACGCTCGCGGGTGTCGTTTTCCTTTCTGGAGGCGCTGCCATGGCCGTTACCCGTGCCCCTCTACGAGCATCAGGGGAAACCATAGGTCCGGTTCACCGGATCGGATGGCGGCAGCGTCACGACGTCGTTCCCCCTTCTTGAAGGCGCCATCTTGCTCGCTCGTGGTGTCCTCGGTGTTGGATTTGAAGATGTTTGACGTCCTGCTGCTTCGGCCTACTCCTCTAGTTTTAGGCTTCGTGGGTTTAGTTGTGTTCTTTACTCTGTTCGGGCTGAGCACCCTGTCTCTCTATGCTCCGGGCACCATGTTCATGCCTCTTTGTGTTCATGTCATGTGTTGTACCCTTTGTTGTACTCATTCTTCTCTTTATATCAATGAAAAGATACGCAAGCATTGTGTATTCGCCAAAAAAATTAAGGTTCACCAGTTTCAATCCCCTCTCACCGACCGGTTTGGTTAGATTTCCATGGAGTTTGAAAGTTTCCTTCCATGTCGATCTCCGGGAACAATGGTTAGTTTTTGTTGTTGCAACCTCTCAGTCTGTGCATCTCTATGGTCTTCATTTTCCTCAATAACCCCTTCTTCCGAGTCTTTGTGGACATGGTTGTGGGCATGCTATGGTAATGCTTGCAGACTGCCTACCTTGATTGAGGTGACGTCCCTGCCGATATTCTTGAGGAGACTTCCAATCCCTGTCATACACGACGGCCTATGACAACGGCGATTCAACGTGGTTTAGTTCTCTACAGATCTTTGCCGAGAGGTATGTTGGAGCAATGATGAGAAGTTTGGTTGCGGCTTATGCGAGAATTTTGGGGCCTAGTGCCATGGTAGTATTTTCCCCCTTTGTTCAGGGTGTTTATGTGCTTGTGAGTCGAGTTACTATCTTATCTTGTTGTACCTAATGTTCTCTTTATCTAATATATAAGCCGGATATAATTTATAAAATAGGATAAAACATGCCGCTAAGTCACAACTAGGTAGTAGAATATACTAAATAAAATAACTAGGTAGTAGATTATACTAAAAAATGAAGTTGTATGATCACTTCGTGACATGTTAGTTTCACCATTTGACATTGGAGCCATATAGTTTTAGAAAGAAAAACATATATGAGTAAACAACCTACTTAAACTTGTGCCGCGGATTTCTAACAATACATCCAATGGTCTAACTATGTGCGGAGTCATGATCTTCGGTACTTAGATGATATTTCGCCCGTTGCTGCGAAAATTGGTTGCAATATATTCGATGAGATTTGGTTGTATGGGACATGGATAATTTTATTAATACTATGAAAACTAAAAAATGCATATAATTTGAAGTATTTGATTATTATTGTGTAGTTTTAAAATATTTATTACACAACCATAGCATAATAGAATTGAAATAACTCAACATTTCCCCCTGCATATTTGCATGTTGAGGTGGCATGTCAACTGAGATGGCATGTTTGCGTGTTGAGAGAAATAAATTAATGAAGTTCACATATTTAGTTACTACTCCCTCCATTCCAAATTACTCGTTGTGGTTTTAGCTCAAATTTGAACTAAAACCACAATGAGTAATTTGGAACGGAGGGAGTACATAGGATTCACTTCTCTCATTGTTGTCACCATTAATTGATGATGATGCAGTGTTGTGATTGCCAACTTGAAAGCTAGGTGGTCTTCGTTTCACGGATATTGCAGTGCCATTTTAGCTAATTCCTCGCGCAAGAATGAAGCAACTAAAGACGTGCTGACGAGTGTCATGGCTAATTCTGTTATGGCATGGTGCTCATGGCGTACACACTTCCCAGCATTGCATGGAAGCAACTAAACCAACAATGATGTCGATATTCACAGGAACCAACACCCGCACTTCCATCGCTCAGATGGAAAACCCTAGCTGTCACCAGAGCACCCTCCTCCCGTTCTCCCCTCACATTCGCCTAAGGATGGGAACAGGCAAAAGCCCGCTCGGCGGAGAGACGTCGGACATCTTTCGATCAGTGGTGGCCCATTTTGGGTGGCCGCATTTGGTGTGGCATGGTGGTGCTTTCATGCATGAGAGAATGATGGCATGAGTCGACATGTAAAGGTTGTGCCACATCCAAGTAGGGTTCTAGCGGGGAAACCACTGGGACAAGTCAATCCTTGGATGGGGTGGATCACTGTGCTCCTGCTATTACAGTGGTGTAGCTGCCTGGTCCAGCCGGCGACACTCGATGCGACAACGGTTGGCTGATGTGCAGTAATGGTTTGCTCGTGGCCTTTTGGTGGCACATTGCAGTTAGTGTGTGAGTCGTCTTGTGTCTCATTTGGGCACTAGATAGCCAGATCTAGATGACTTGATTCGGTGATGGCATGCCCCTTGCAGCATTTGCATCGGCCGATCTGACTTGGGAGGAGGGGTTGCATGTTTTTGACATCTTGCCTTGCATGCTAGCCTCATTCTAGTGGTCACTCGTTGGCATGTACATATAGTGGAGCGACCGATGGAGCCGGTGGTGGTGCACGCGACTTGATTTTCCGGCTTTGTATGGAAGGCTTCCCCCTAGGCCTCATGTCCTTGCAATGGATCACCTCTAATGGGTATTCGTAGTGTGCCCTAATGGTCAGGGGTGCGCCCCTCATCGACACATGTGTTAGCACGCTTGAGGTGGTCTGTGATTGTAGGTCTGGTGCGCTAGAAAATTCTTCATGTGTGGAGTTCATCCCGATCTGCGATTTTGATTGAGATCGGGGCATTGTGGCAAGACTTCTTCTCTAGCAAGTTGGTGTTGGCACAAGAGACTTATTCTATGGTGATGCACTTTGAGTACCAGGTCTTGATGTCCGGGCGAAAACTCCGAGCTCTGATAATCGCATACGTGGAAGTCGCAGCTTACTCTCCCTTATTAAAGGTATTGTATGGAGTTTGGTCGGACTTTTCTCTTCTGTATGAAAACCCATGATACTTATGACCTAAGGATGGAAATGTGTAGGGTATGGTGCGAGTATAGTAATTCCGTACTCATGCCCGTGTTTCTCATGGGCATAGAATCCTACCCATTGGGAACAAAATTCATGCCTGTGCCCATACAGACTGGTATCGATGCCAGGTGGATATCCATCAGGCATATTAACATATCAAATACGGTTGGTCGCTTAGTTACTAGGTCCATTGACGCCACCGATAGGTTTCTAGGGTTGGGGAAATGGTGATTATGAGGCAGATGGATGGGTATTGTTGGGGGAGTGGGAGTAGAGGATGGATGTGGACTTTGGTATGGATCTATAGTGCTTCATACCTTATATACAAAGACTCGGTACCTTAGGTTTATGGCACATGTGACCCACATATAAGATCATCGGGTCGGGTTTGGGCATACCCATGGGCACATAATTGTACCCATACCCTACACGTGACTGGTCGAGTAGGGTAGGGTCTGGGCACTACCCATAGGTACAAAAATGTACCCTGTACCTGTTAAGGCCGGATACCCATGCCCATGAGTAAAGTTAGCATCTTTTCTGACTTGTATGTGTCTGTATACGGAGATGACAACGTTTATGCATTGTTTCCTTGCCGAAGTCACCTTGGCAAACCTTCTTGTAGTCTGGACTTTTTCAACGGCGGTCGTAGTTGTCGATGTTTTGCTACAGTGTGTCGTCCACCTCACCATTACCTATATGGGCCCTTCTCTTTTTCTTTATTGATGGTGTGCATCCTAGCCATGCGATGTCGGGTGTATGCTCGTTGTTTTTGTACCGTTGCAACATTAGGACTAAATAAAAAAGCGTCATTTATCAGAAAAAAAAATACTAAGCCATGGATAAGTATGCGTCCATACTATGGTATATATATAACATCCAATTTAGAGCATACTTTCAAATTAAGAAGTTTGTGTATCACAAAACTACTTGATTAAGATGTGACATATTATGTGCAAAACTCCTCGCTTCATGACATTTTGATGTTCATGTATGTAATGCAACTCGGATGCGCGCGCAGTATTACTGAAAATAGTTTCAAGCATTCACCAAACAAATCTGCTCACAAAATGTTAAGAAAATGAATGTCATCTACTTTGGACTTATCTCGCGTTCTCCAATCTACCACAAACTTATTGTCGTGGACCATAATCCATAGACTAAGCAACATAAGACCCAACAAAGAGCATGCCTCTCCAAGAGAAGGTCTACAAAACGAAATCACCACTCCTATGCCAATGTTGTCGGATTCAACCAAACGTTGGATATATGCCTATGACCACCGAAGAGGAGCTTCGAGCTAACATTTCAACATGGAAACAATGTGATGACATCGACACTACGTGATCTAACTAGAAGGGTAGATCATGGGTTCTCACTCGGAGACGCGCAAGAGCCCTTGGTCTTCTCACGTCGATGCAATACTCATGAGAATGTACAAGTTGAAGATGCCACTGCATCAGTTCCCGTCCTTACTGCACCATCGCCCCATCATTTTAATATCATTGTCATCCTTAATGCGGAAGAACCAGTGGTTCACTTGCATGGCTAAACTGAACAAAAAATCTGTTTTAATTTAATTTTCATGGACATACTACTTCGCCAAAATCAAAGTAACATAATTATACAAGTATTCCCTCCATATCACAAATACATGTTGCCTTGGACATATGTTTACTCAAACTTTAAAGTTATGACTATAAATACTGTTTCAAATATTTGGATTGACAACTTGTAAATCATATGTTTAGATTTGTCTCGAAAAGTATATTCACAATATAATATATTTTTTGTGTCAATTTTCTTATGCTATATGCATACATATAGTAAAAGTAGTGGACAATGATAAATCTTGCAGATCGTATCAATATCTGGAACGATGTGTATTTCTTATTTGAAGGGAGTAGTTTACTTGTTTGGAGACTTTTTTTTTGCACGGTAGTTGTTTGGAGACTTTACATGCATTTAGTTTGCTTACTGTCGTTGTCTTGCAAAGCAAGGTCTGTTATAGAGAATAATTTGTCTTGACAACGTCAGAGCCAAATATAAAGCAATAACATACACTAGTTTCCTCAAAGACAATTTGTGGTTGTGATACCTCGTGTATCCATTTGTGCATGTACAATCCGCACTCTATCATATATCAATTTTATATTTTTATTAGGCTCAGTATGTTTCATTGCCTCTTTATAGTAGTATGAACCTAGCCAGCCCAGCGTCCACATACATCAAGCCATAAAGCCAGGAATGCCACAAACCACATCTTCGTTACTTGGGCATGACTCTATACTTTATTCACAACTTGAGGGTTCAAATACTATGTTGATATATCTACACACGCATTTGTTTTGTTCAAACATAAGAATGTAATAGTGAGGCCTATGAATTTACTACTGGTCCGTGTCAATTAGAAAGGTTGTGCTTAACATTCTTGTAGTTAACTAATAACCGTGTACGTGCAACACACACTGATATTAAGCAAGGTGTTAATTGCATATTGATATTACGTATGACATTAACACGCTAAATACGGCTGGTGCTCAAGACTGGAGCGATTTAGGCCGATAGATCCATGTGATTAGATGGTGGTGAGCGATTGTTTGTTTTAGAGCCAAATATATTAGTTAGAAAGCAAAAAAAAAACTACAAGACTTTACAACTCACCTTTTTCCCTTGCGAGGGAAAAATCCAAACTTGCGGTTTGTTTAGTCGGCGATGATAAGTCTAGTAGGAGACCATTTGCTGATGAGAAGGCAATTGCTCCTGAAAAGGAAAATGATGGATAAGCCAATCTCAGCTAATGTACAGAGTGCAAGCATCACCACAATGCACTATGAGCTCACCTTTCCCGCACGTTCTGCCCTAAAATTCTCCCTATCTCTTATACAAACCCTACAATGCGTCCACACAAATTTCCATTTGGTTCCCCACTAAATTTGGTCATATTTGCTGTTGTTGCGAGGACAGAAACTAGCCATGTGTCCAATCTAGCTAGTGAAAAGAGAGCCACACGATAAGGGGCATATCAGCACTGTGACAGTGCTTGCTGCGCCGACGGTGTGACAGTGTTAGCTTCTGCGATAGTGTTTGCAGCTTAATTGTCGCATATAGGAAATTCACGAAATACAGCGCGAGTCGTCTGGAAATTAAGAACGTGTATCATGTACGTAGTTGCTACAAACGACATGTAAAAGTAGATTTCAGAAGAAGAAAAATCAGCACATTGCACAAGATTTTATAGCCGAGGACAGTTGGCCAACTGGGATTACGAGCAAATCAGGCGCTTTTTTTTACGGTGCTACGGCGGGCTTACGTCAGCCTGAGCCATTTTTATTATAGATAAGAGTAAGATACTACAACACACCGGGGACAGAAAATAGCACACAACTATGTTCAACACACCAGAACTTACAGGGGACAACAGAGACACAAGAAGAAGAACCAGAAGTGAGTGGGACAAACATCCAACACCCAGAACTAAGCACCCAGGCAGACCGAGAAAATCAGGCGCTTCTTAACCATAGCAAGCTTGAAATGCCAGTGCGGCAGTTTAATTAGAGTGACTAGTTTAATTATTTTTGCCGAAGATGTTAGCGAGCAGGGACCTGGATCAGTCGTTTATTAACCAGAGCAAAGCTACACGGACTGAAATGGCAGTATGGCATTATAAACAACAGCTAGAGTGAATATTGCCGACAGTTGGACAGTTGGTAGAGGGGCCGGATCGCCGGAGAGTGACTCACCACGCATTGATTGGTCAGCCTCGCCTCGCTGCTTCGCGCCGCGTCAGGTACCACAAAGAGAATGGTGCCACGAGAGGGCATAGGCACGGAGTGAAATCTTGTTTTTCCGTGACACTCCGTGCACTCGCGGCCGGTGATGTTAGGCCATCTTCAGCGATGCAAAAAACCGGTCAACAACGTGTGGCCCAGGTTAGTCAGGAATGGATGTGCCAACAAGCCGGACG
>NC_041392.1:243357953-243379531 GCF_002162155.2 Triticum dicoccoides | reverse complement strand
TTGGTTTGTGAAAAAAAACATGTCCGGACCGGCCTACAGACCGATCCAGGGGCCGCATTAGATGGCAAAACACATCTGAATTGTGCGGTCTGAACGATTGCGGACGGTTTAAAGGTCCACAAGACGCCCTTGCCGAGTTTTGCCATCTTGGTTCTTTCTTTGATTCGGTAAGCAAAGCAAGTTCTCAGTATATTCTCTTTCATACGTAAAACGCTAATCCATGGAAGTAAATTGAATTTGTTAGCAGCAATCTTTGCAAAGCAAGTTGTCAACAAAAGCTGAGTACTAAACAGCTATGTGGTTTATTGCCTCTTATTCATCCATAGTTCTTCCTCATCGGCACATCACACAAATCTAATACATTCTTCCAGCTAATACTAACCGCCCACGCTCATGGACGTGCATAAGATGGGATTGCGGCCGCCGGAGGTCGTATGCAGTGGGCTTTGCAGTCGTCCATCGTCATAAAGCAGTGGTTATCGGGGTAACACAAAAAGCACGACGGGATGGTGTCACTCTTGTAGCACGTATCGTCGTCGATGTGATGCACTCCTGTGGCTCAACCTGCACGAATGTTAAGAAAAATACACTATTAATACTTGGACATATGATCAGGCGATTATATGGTAGGGTTCAAGTTGAAATGAAGCAATTAACCGAACGAAGGCACAAGAAGAAGGTGTCGCGTTTGTGCCACTTACATTGTGCATGAACAGCATAGCATACGAGAAGGAGCGATAGTGCCTGGACGTGCTTCCCCATGTACTCCGTATGTATAAGATGATTGTGGCTTCAATACTTCTTGGAGGATTGGTTTTTGCCGAAACTACAGAATGCTTTGCGTTGCATATATACACAGAGACAGAGTGGTGGTGGTAGGGGGGGAATGCTTGCTTACATATGGGGCAACTATTAATTGCTACAGATAGGTGAGAAAGGTGTGGCTGCTCCCGGGTGCAGGTGCACCCGCATGAACAGTATACCTGAAAAATACAAAACAGAATTAAAAAAATCTGAAATTTTGGGACATCAAACTAGATTAAAAAAATTAGCTTTCTGCAAAATTTCGTGACCAAATAACATTCAAGGAGTCCTCATCAAAAAAAAATCACTCCTCAACAGTGAACAAAACTTTGAACACACATTTTTTTTATTTTTGCTGAGGGCTCCTCGAATGTCATTTGGTCACGAAATTTTACAGGAAGCTAAAACTTTTGATCTAGTTTGATGTCCCAAAATTTCAGATTTTGTCAAGTTTGTTTTGGTTTTGTTTCAAGTGTACTGTTCATGCGGGTGTAGGTGCACCCGGAGTAGAAAATCAAATCTCACAGATAGATATCCTTTTTTGTGGGATTGCTACAGATACATATCGAGTGGGCATGAATTGATTTCCATTGATTACACTCCGTTTCCTTCCAAAGTTATTTGGTCGTCCGCACGAGTTTTTTTTTTGAGTCCCCGCGAGTGATGGCTGCTTACCTGACGGTACAGCGCGCGGGGAAACGCAAAGTACCTGTTGTTGCAATCCCGGCCCTGGCCATTGTCACGTTCCGACGGCCGCGATTTGCTTCCATTTTTCTTTGAGCGAAGTTTGCTTCATTGCCAATATCCTCATGTTCTAGGAGCCCGCCAGAGACCCGCCAAGTCGTTCGCTTATCCATGGGTTTTCACCTTCAAAAAAATTAATGGGCATTTCTCTTTCTAAAATTGTTTGCCACATTTGTCAGTGGTATCAATGGGTATTTCTTACTACCGCTCACTCGGGTAATAAGCTTTGGATCTGAAATCCCTATTGAACGCCCACTGCGTTCAATTGTCAAGGTGTCGCACAGGCGATCAAACCCGAGCGCGAGAGATGGGCGGGCCCACTTTGAGGGTACTGCACAGTACAAGCCAACAACCTTCCAGAAGGTTCCTAGCATGGTTTTTTCTTTACTTGTTTTCTTTTGTTTTTTCCTTTTCCTTGTATTTTTGTTTCTTTCTTTTATCAAAATCACAAAATTAAAATATTCAAAATTTTTCCAAAATTTCAGAAATTGTTCGCGTTTTCTGAAATCATTGACATTTTTTTCCAAAAAATGTACAAACTTTCAAAAAACAAATCACATTGTCAAAAAAATGTTTGTGTTTTCAAATCAAATTTGTTCAAAAAACTATTCATGTTTCCAAAAACAATTGATCTCGTTTTTAAAAAATGTTCATGAATTTTAAAAACATTTTAAATTTTGGCTCACAAATTTTCAAGAAATACTTGCGACTTTTTCAACAAAAATGCTACAGTACTGCTATAGGAAAACCGGGTCACTATAGTGTCAAACAGGGCACTACAAAGAAAACTGTGTCGTTATAGGCAAAGTGCCCTATGTGGGTTTCTCAAATTCCAAATGAGGCCGCTTGGGAATTCGGAAGGTAGGTTTTGAGTGGGAGTGGTTCAGAAATTTTGAATTAATCTAGAAACATGTTCTGGAAGCCCAACATAGACCCACCAAGCCACTAAAGCCGCACCACCGCTTCCTTCACCAGCACAACGTCCCAACCTAACGGCACCGCCTCGTACCGGCGCCCTGTGCAAGGAGGTGAAACGCCTCGCAGCTGCCGACATCGACGAGGCTTTGCTCGACCGCGTCCTCTGCCGGAGGCCAGGAAGGGGATGGGAAAATGGCGGTGGCGGTGAGAGATCCCTCCTCGTCTCCTGTGTGAGGGGAGGTGTTTTTTTCCTTCCTCTCAAACCTGTTGGAAAGAATTATTTTGTTTTTTGAGTCAATTGCACCGGTGGTGCTTGAACTTGCCGCAAATGGTCACTTTGGTGCTAGAACTTGTGACATACATTGAACCGGTGCAAAAACTTGGCTCGGGCGTGCAAATCACGCTTGTATACGAAAGTGATGCTGACTTGGCATGCCAATGTGGCATCGAGACTGCTGTCAGTGACGGGAAGGCAGAGCGGAGTGCGTGTGGCCTGTTTTTTTTTTGTTTTTATTGCAAAACCCCCTTAAATTGACATTTTATTTTATTTTCAGCTCTACGAGAGGTGGGTGTTAGTGAAGTGTGAAAATTAACGAAAAATCAAGCTCCCGTGTCTCGAACCCTCGACCATTCCTTGCACAGTAGGACGTAGCCACTACAACTTCCAGTATTCACGTAACAAAATGGATAATAAAGAAATTTAGTGGTGCCACACAATGGATAACTACACTTAATGTAGCGGAACAAACAGACTGTGATGAATGCGGATGCGGCCCATTTGCACCTGTTGTTTTTTAGAAATTTGTAAAAGGTATGTAAATTATAATCTCAGTAATAAAAATAATGTTTAATTATTCATGTCGTATAAATATTATATATACAAACTAAATAACTTACGTTTCATAATTGTTCACGTATTATTTTAAAATATTCATATATTTTAAATAATACTCATGAATTACAATTTTGGGGATAATTAATAACAATACAAGTATTTTAACATTACAACTCCAAACTACTCCCTCCGTTCTCAAATATTTGTCTTTCTAGACATTTCAAATGGACACAACATACGGATGCATGTAGACATATTTTAGAGTATAGATTCATTCATTTTGCTCCGTATGTAGTCATTTGTTGAAATATCTAGAAAGACAAATATTTGGGAACGGAGGGAGTATTTTTCTAATTATACAAATATTTCCATAATTATATGCACATTTTAATAGTTCAATGTTTGTAAAAATATATTCAAATTTAAATTTAAAATTTCATATGAATATTCATTCGTGGCTAATGTCTAAATTATATAATATTTTTGAATATAAATCAGGAGTGAAAATTATACCGCATGAACGTTTTATTCATCATTTTGTATAATTAAATATAAGTTACAAGTGTATATTCTTTTGTATCCATTAAATATTTTATTTAATAAATATTTAAATGTCCATATTTACCAAACATTTTTATAATACATGTGTGTATATTGAAATAATTTTATTTACTAATCATTGTTTGTATATAATATATGCACATTATTTTTATTACTCATGTTTGTATATAATATATGCACATCATTTTTATTACTCATGTTTTAAAAAGTTAGCGTGCCATGCTATTTGCAGCTCATAGAAGTCCCTGATGCGTCCTCCTTGTAGTACATTAAAGACTGCCATCAGTAATTCTCATTGCAAACGTGAATGGTGGAGTTATTTGGACGGCTAGCTATCCTGCAATTGGTCTTGAGTTCGAGATGCGGAGGCTTCTGATCCGTTTTTATTTTCACGTATTGACAGGCGGGCCTCACATTCATAGAGTCAAAATGAAATGGGGGCTGTCATGTTGATAGGGGCTTTTTGTGAGAAATAAATTTTTTGAGGGGGTTTTCACAAAAAAGGCCACAGACCTCCGTGGGGCCCATGCCACGCTGGCACGCCAAGTCAACATCGATTTCATACCCAAATGTGATTAGCACTGTATCTGCACGTCCGAGCCAAGTTGCTGCACCAGTTCAATGTATTTCAAGCACCAAAGTGATTGTGTGCGCCAAGTTTAAGCACCAGCGATGTAATTGACTCTTATTTTTTCCATGACACAATCAAATAGGCCAAAATCCTGTAGGATTTCATATGATGCGAGCATGGCATTTCAATCTTTGCGTTTTTTCTACTGCCCGTGATTTTAGAATTATGTGAACCAAAAGGCCCTAAATTTTACAACTGTGAACAGGATCTGTACTAAAACACAACCCAAAAATGTTCTGAAATTCTGAATCCCTAATCCGCTTAGAGAACATCAGATGAACACTGAGACCAGTTAATCAATCAATTAGCTAAAGATGGAGAACTGTGTTAAAAAAAACTAAAGACGGAGAACTGTGTTAAAGAAAAACTACAGATGGTGAACTGAGAGAAGATTTAATTACCAAATTACTGCTACCACTGAACATCGAATTAAGGTAGAGTGCAGATCAGTACGTGCTAGGTCCATGTTTAGTGTTGGCTCCATGTACGGAGCGTGCATAGTTGGGTCGTTAGACGGACGTGTGTTGATGTGTGAGCATGCATGGATCCATGGACGACCGATCAGTGGATGGCGACATTGGTGAAGTCCTCGTCGCGCTCGGTGCCGTCGCTTATCGACGAGTAGAAGGAGTTGTCCTCCCTGTCGCCGCGTCCTTTGGCCTTGAGCTCCTCGATCCCCTTCACCGCGTCCTTGAGCTCCGACCGGCTCTCCGCGTTGCCGTCGCAGCACGCCAAGCCGATCTTGATCAGCTTCACCGCCGCCTCCTTGTCCGCCTCGTCGTCGAACCTGAGGTCCGGGTCCACCACCGTCCGCAGCCACTTCTCCTCCGGCGTCGACGCCACGAGGCCGGCGAGGTCGTTCGGGTTCTGCTGCTCCTGCTCCGGCGCGGCCGACGCCTTCAGGTCGTATGACGGCGGCCGCCCCGTGAGGATCTCGAGGATGAGGAGCCCGAGGCACCAGACGTCGCTCTTCTTGGACGACTTGCCGAACTGCTTCCGCTCGGGCGACTTGAAGGCCACCATGAGCTGCGCGGCGTGGGAATGGTTCATCACCGGCACCAGCGCGTAGTCGGTCATAAGCGGCTCGAAGCGCTCGTCCAGCAGGATGTTGGAGGACTTGAGGTGGCCGTGCGGCACCGTCAGCATCGGCAGCTCGTCGTACATGTAGCTCAGCGCGCTCGCCACGCCCTTGATGATCTTGAGCCGCGCCGCCCAGTGCACCACCGCCTTCTTTACCCCGCGCCCCTCGCCGTGGAGGAGGTGGGCGAGGCTCTTGTTCTGGACGTAGTCGTGCATCAGGAGCTTCTCCTCCTTGCGGTAGTAGTAGGCGACGAGCGGGAGGAGGTTGGGGTGGGAGAGCCGCCCCAGCCGCCGCATGTGCTCCTCGAACTCCTCCCTGCCCACGCGGTTCATCTCCTTGAACCGCTTCACCACGATGGACTGCCCGCCGGTCAGGGTCGCGCGGTAGCACAGGCCGAGGTTGGAGCCGGCGTTGCCGCCCAGCACCTCCGCCGTCGCCTTGAGCAGGTCCTGCAGCTCGAATAGCCTGCCCCGGTCCTCGCGCACGAACGTCAGCCGCCCCTGCTCCCCCGCCTTACGCGTGCCGCCTCCGGCTGCCGAAGCAGTTGCGGCGGTAGGGGCGCCTGCCGTTGCGACCATGCGCCCCGAATCGCCCTTCGTTGGCTCTGCGTTGATCTTCCTCATCGAGGGCTTCTTCGAGATCGACGGGCCGAAGTTCTCGGTGTCGTACTCTCGCCGCCGCCTCTGAAGCGCCAAGAGCGCGAAGCCCATGAGAGCCAGCACGCCGAGGATTGCCACCAGGACGCCGTAGGACATAGAGCCCTCGGTGGGCTCCTTAGGAGCAGCATCTTGTGCGGCCTTGTCTGCCGGCGGGCCCGTCGTTTTGTCTGCCGCCGGGACTGCCGGTGCCGACGGCTGGGCTCCGCCTTTGTCAGACGACGGAGGCGTTTCCGTTTTAGCAGGCGCTGGCGGCGGAGACGACGGAGGCGTTTCCGTTTTAGCGGGTGCCGGAGTCAGTGACGTCGGCGGGGCCGCGCATTTCTGGTCAAGTAATCCACCGCAGAGCTTCTTATTGCCTGCACCGAAGGACAATGTCAGGGCCAGACATACATGCGCCGTCGTTCGTCGACGTTGCAGCACCAACCAACTAGGCCGTCCGGTAATGTGCATACGTATTTTGCTCACCGGCAAACATGGCGGCGCCCATGGATTTGAGGCTCGCCGGAATCTCCCCCTCCAGCTCATTGTTAGCGACATTGACGACCTTTAATTCCTTCTGCGGGAGGTCAGGGATTTTGCCCTGGAACTTGTTATCATCGAGCAGCAGGTCCATGAGCTTGGGCACGCCGGCGAGCGAGGCCGGGATTGGGCCGGAGAAATTGTTCTTGGACAGGGCCACCTTCTTGAGCGAGCTCATCCCGTCGAACGCGTCGGCAGGGATCTCGCCGGAGAACTTGTTCCCGGAGAGGAAGATGGCGCGAAGCCCGGGGAGCTCGTTCACGTCGGGCATGGGGCCGGTGAACTGATTGTCCATGAAACTAACCGAGCGGAGGCCGCGGAGGCCCTTGAGCGGGCGCAGGTCGATCGTGCCGGACAAAGCCATGTTCTCCAGCTGCAGGCCCGTCACTTCACCCTTGTGGCATATGACGCCCGCCCAGCTGGAGCCGGCGCCGGCGCAGGGGCGTGTGCCCGGCGACCAGTTGCGCAGCACGCCGGCGTCGTCCTTGATGCCGTCCTTCAGCTTGAGGAGCGCGTCGGCGGCGGCGTCGGTGTCAGCTAGCTGGCGCGCGGGGTGGGCGGCGGGCGGGAGCAGGAGGAGGCAGACGGCGATCGACAGCAGGCGCGCGGGGAGGGGTGGCGCTCCGGCCATGTCCGGGACGGTGCCGGGGAGCCAGCCCGCCGGCGCCACCGGTTGACGACGGCGGGCGGAGGCGGCGAGGTCGCAGCCACGAAGCTGCAACCCGGTGCTTGTCGGGCGCGCGGGAGGCGTTCGCTGGCCGGCCAGCACACGTTGTTGTCGTCGAGAGGAACGCAGCGCAGGGAAGGCAGACGCAGCGCGCGCAACCCCGGAAACGGAGAAGACTCAGGGTCGCGCGCGCGTGTGCGCTCGCGGGTGGTGTGGGCAGAGAATTCGGGAGCGTGTGGGAGGGAGCGTGGTGGCGAGAGAGAGAACTGTGGCGTAATCAATGGCGGCCTATTGCTCCTGCCCAAGAATAGACCAAGGCCTCCGCGTCCGCATGCGCCGATGAGGCTGAGGTTGTCAAATCAAGTCTTTCTAGCCGCTGTATGTAAACACTCTTCAAGGCCAAAATCGATTCGTTGGCCTTAGCATCCCCCCATTTCGCGCCATTATTTTCGAGCAACCTTTTTGGCAGCAGTACCTCTAGAAATTGGGACTGACTACCAGTACCAAGCAGTCGACTTCTTTTCTCTGCATGCACCTCGTGGTGTGGTGTGCCGCGTAAGCTAGCTCGGGCTGGAGTATATAGCAAAAAACTACCTCGTTACAAGCTATGTATGTTTGTAAAAAATTATCGCTTTCTTTAATTTTTTTAAATGCTACCATAAATTTGGTTGGTTGTTCCGAAAAATACTGATTGAACCATTAAGTTTTAAGCAAAATTATGACAACTTGGGTCCACTTGTCAGATTGACTGATAGCTTTGACCGTTAGGTTGACCGTTAACAGGCCATGACACGTGGGCCCCACATATTTTTGAAAGACTTTCATGTCCCTAGAAATAAGAATAAAAAGCAATCAGGTCCCTGTAATTTTTTTAAAGCAATCGGGTCCGTGCGAAAAAGTATAAAAAGCAATCGGGTCCCCGCCGGCGACAAGCTCGCGGGAGCCAACGAAGGGACCATGTGCGCGTCGTCCGACCTTGCTTTGCAGGCGAAGCTCGAGGGCGTTCCGGCTGCTGCACACGGCGGAGCCGCTGCTCCCCCTGCTGCACGTGGTAGCTCCCGTTGTTCCGCTGCTCATGGCTGACCATGGCGGGGCGTGGCAGCAGGGGTGGCGGGCAAGACAGCAGATGCTGCTACGTCCCGAGGACCTCCGGGTCGGGGTGGCACCATGGCCGGCATTGTGTTGGGTTGCCGAGCAGCGCAAGCAGGTGCTATGGTCGGGCGTCCATGGCGAGGCAGCCGTCAGACTAGGCCGATAGGAGGTGAGGGAGCTAGGTGAGGAATCCATGGCAAACTCCAGTAGCGGCGTCGGCCGTGCTGGCAAGGAGCTGCAGCACTTGCGCGCTGCAGATGGGCGTGGGGCCGCTCAAGGTGGCTGGCGCTGTGCAGCCTCCTCGGCGCGCCATCATGCGACCTGTGGCGGCCGTCGTGCCGGTTGTGGCTGCTCGAGGTCCTCCGGCCATCACTATGGCCGCCCATGGCTCGGGACAGTGAGAGATAGGGAAGGAGAGGGAGAATAAATAGGAGGAAGAAGAAAGAGCTTATATGTGAGACCCACATATAAGTTAACGGTCAAACAAACTGTCAAAAAACAGGTTTCTTAGGAGTGGGCCAATGTAAGGGCATATTTCTCCCTAAGTGGTTTTGGTGATTGATGGCAATGCATTTGTGGACTAATCGTGTGCATTAAGCATTTCAGATATCTCATGTCTAGGCACAAGATGATTCGGTACCCCTCGGAGCCTATCAAAGACGGCGTTTCTCTATGTTTTTTTTTCGTTGGATTTGAGTCGTAGGAAATCCGTACTATTAAGAGGGGGTCTGCTTCGAAAAGGTTGGGGTGGAATAACACGTACACATCTGTTCCTTTGCACCACCTTTCCTTTGCTTCATTGGAGTACCTGTCGTTTTCCCTTGTCTTTACAAAGATGAAGGCCTCCAAGTGCTACTGCTCTGTGGCGTGCGGTAGTACTGCTCAAGGGAGCAGTAGTACCGCAGCGGTCCATGGTAATACCGCAGTGGTCCATGGTAGTACCGCTCAAGGTAGCGGTAGTACCACGTCGTGCGGTAGTACCGCTCCCAGCGAGCGGTAGTACTGTGGTCTCTAGCCCAGAACGCTGGCATGCGCGGAAGTACGGGCGGAAGTAATTTTTGACTTTCGCACCCTACGCGGTAGTACCACTTCCTATGAGCGGTAGTACCGTGCCGGATTCTTGCACAGACCGAAACTCATTGGAAGTAGCGATGGATGTAATTTTATTAGTGTTGGAAATATGCCCTAGAGGCAATAATAAAATGATTATTATATTTCCTTGTTCATGATAATTGTCTATTGTTCATGCTTTAATTGTATTATCCGGAAATCGTAATACATGTGTGAATACATAGACCACAATGTGTCCCTAGTGAGCCTCTAGTTGACTAGCTCGTTAATCAACAGATAGTCATGGTTTCCTGGCTATGGACATGGGGATGTCATTGATAACGGGATCACATCATTAGGAGAATGATGTGATGGACAAGACCCAATCCTAAACATAGCACAAGATCGTATAGTTCGTTTGCTAGAGTTTTTCCAATGTCAAGTATCTCTTCCCTAGACCATGAGATCGTGTAACTCCCGGATACCGTAGGAGTGCTCTGGGTATACCAAACGTCAGAACGTAACTGGGTGACTATAAAGGTATACTACGGGTATCTCCGAAAGTGTCTGTTGGGTTGACACGGATCAAGACTGGGATTTGTCACTCCGTATGACGGAGAGGTATCTCTGGGCCCACTCGGTAATGCATCATCATAATGAGCTCAAAGTGACCAAGTGTCTGGTCACGGGATCATGCATTACGGTACGAGTAAAGTGACTTGCCGGTAACGAGATTGAACGAGGTATTGGGATACCGACGATCGAATCTCGGGCAAGTAGCGTACCGATTGACAAAGGGAATTGTATACGGGGTTGCTTGAATCCTCGACATCGTGGTTCATCCGATGAGATCATCGAGGAACATGTGGGAGCCAACATGGGTATCCAGATCCCGCTGTTGGTTATTGACCGGAGAGCCGTCTCGGTCATGTCTACATGTCTCCCGAACCCGTAGGGTCTACACACTTAAGGTTCGGTGACGCTAGGGTTGTAGACATATGAATATGCAGTAACCCGAAAGTTGTTCGGAGTCCCGGATGAGATCCTGGACGTCACGAGGAGTTCCGGAATGGTCTGGAGGTGAAGAATTATATATAGGAAGTGCAGTTTCGGCCATCGGAAGAGTTTCGGGGTCACCGGTATTGTACCGGGACCACCGGAAGGGTCCAGGGGGTCCACCGGGTGGGGCCACCCATCCCGGAGGGCCCCATGGGCCAAAGTGGGGAGGGGAACCAGCCCATAGTGGGCTGGTGCGCCCCCTAGGCCCACCCCCCTGCGCCTAGGGTTGGAAACCATAGGGTGGGGGGCGCCCCACTTGCCTTGGGGGCTACTCCACCCTTGGCCGCCGCCCCCTAGGAGATCCCATCTCCTAGGGCCGGCGCCCCCCTTAGGGGAGCCTATATAAAGGGGGGAGGGAGGGGGCAAACACACCTTGAGTCTTGGCGCCTCCCTCTCCCCTGCTACACCTCTCTCTCGCAGTATAACGGCGAAGCCCTGCTGCGGTGACGCCCTGCATCCACCACCACGCCGTCGTGCTGCTGGATCTTCATCAACCTCTCCTCCCCCCTTGCTGGATCAAGAAGGAGGAGACGTCGCGCCGACCGTACGTGTGTTGAACACGGAGGTGCCGTCCGTTCGGCGCTAGGATCTCCGGTGATTTGGATCACGTCGAGTACGACTTCCTCATCCCCGTCCTTGAACGCTTCCGCGCGTGATCTACAAAGGTATGTAGATGCAATCTGATCACTCGTTGCTAGATGAACTCATAGATGGATCTTGGTGAAACCGTAGGAAATTTTTTGTTTTCTGCAACGTTCCCCAATAGTGGCATCATGAGCTAGGTCTATGCGTAGTTCTCCTTGCACGAGTAGAACACAATTTGTTGTGGGCGTAGATGTTGTCAACTTTCTTGCCGCTACTAGTCTTATCTTGCTTCAGCGGTATTGTGGGATGAAGCGGCCCGGACCGACCTTACACGTACGCTTACGTGAGACTGGTTCCACCGACTGACATGCACTACTTGCATAAGGTGGCTAGCGGGTGTCTGTCTCTCCCACTTTAGTTGGAGCGGATTCGATGAAAAGGGTCCTTATGAAGGGTAAATAGAAGTTGACAAATCACGTTGTGGCTATTACGTAGGTAAGAAAACGTTCTTGCTAGAACCCTTTTGCAGCCACGTAAAACTTGCAACAACAATTAGAGGACGTCTAACTTGTTTTTGCAGCAAGTGCTTTGTGATGTGATATGGCCAAAGTTATGATGAATGATGAATGATATATATGTGATGTATGAGATCATGTTCTTGTAATAGGAATCACGACTTGCATGTCGATGAGTATGACAATCGGCAGGAGCCATAGGAGTTGTCTTTATTTTTTGTATGACCTGCGTGTCATTGAGAAACGCCATGTAAATTACTTTACTTTATTGCTAAACATGTTAGCCGTAGTAGTAGAAGTAATAGTTGGCGAGCAACTTCATGGAGACACGATGATGGAGATCATGGTGTCATGCCGGTGACAAGATGATCATGGAGCCCCAAGATGGAGATCAAAGGAGCTATGTGATATTGGCCATATCATGTCACTATTATTATTTGATTGCATGTGATGTTTATCATGTTTTTGCATCTTGTTTACTTAGAACGACGGTAGTAAATAAGATGATCCCTCATAATAATTTCAAGAAAGTGTTCCCCCTAACTGTGCACCATTGCGACAGTTCATTGTTTCGAAGCACCACGTGATGATCGGGTGTGATAGATTCCAACGTTCACATACAACAGGTGTAAGACAGATTTACACATGCAAAAACTTAGGTTGACTTGACGAGCCTAGCATGTACAGACATGGCCTCGGAACATAGAAGACCAAAAGGTCGAGCATGAGTCGTATAGAATATACGATCAACATGAAGATGTTCATCGATGTTGACTAGTCCGTCTCACGTGATGATCGGACATGGCCTAGTTAACTCGGATCATGTTATACTTAGATGACTGGAGGGATGTCTATCTAAGTGGGAGTTCATTATATAATTTGATTAGATGAACTTAATTATCATGAACTTAGTCTAAAATCTTTACAATATGTCTTGTAGATCAAATGGCCAACGTTGTCCTCAACTTCAACGCGTTCCTAGAGAAAACCAAGCTGAAAGACGATGGCAGCAACTATACGGACTGGGTCCGGAACCTGAGGATCATCCTCATAGCTGCCAAGAAAGATTATGTCCTACAAGCACCGTTAGGTGACGCACCCGTCCCATAGAACCAAGACGTTATGAACGCTTGGCAGACACGTGCTGATGATTACTCCCTCGTTCAGTGCGGCATGCTTTACAGCTTAGAACGGGGGCTCCAAAAGCGTTTTGAGCGACACGAAGCATATGAGATGTTCGAAGAGCTGAAAATGGTTTTCCAAGCTCATGCCCGGGTCGAGAGATATGAAGTCTCTGACAAGTTCTTCAGCTGTAAGATGGAGGAAAATAGTTCTGTCAGTGAGCACATACTCACAATGTCTGGGTTACATAACCGCTTGACTCAGCTGGGAGTTAATCTCCCGGATGACGCGGTCATTGACAGAATCCTCCAGTCGCTTCCACCAAGCTACAAGAGCTTTGTGATGAACTTCAATATGCAGGGGATGGAAAAGACCATTCCTGAAGTATTTGCAATGCTGAAATCAGCAGAGGTAGAAGTCAAAAAGGAACATCAAGTGTTGATGGTGAATAAAACCACTAAGTTCAAGAAAGGCAAGGGTAAGAAGAACTTCAAGAAGGACGGCAAGGGAGTTGCCGTGCCCGGTAAGCAAGCTGCCGGGAAGAAGCCAAAGAATGGACCCAAGCCCGAGACTGAGTGTTTTTATTGCAAGGGAAGTGGTCACTGGAAGCGGAACTGCCCCAAATACTTAGCGGACAAGAAGGCCGGCAAAACAAAAGGTATATGTGATATACATGTAATTGATGTGTACCTTACTAGTACTCATAGTAGCTCCTGGGTATTTGATACCGGTGCAGTTGCTCACATTTGTAACTCAAAGCAGGAGTTGCGGAATAAATGGAGACTGGCGAAGGATGAGTTGACGATGCGCATCGGGAATGGTTCCAAGGTCGATGTGATCGCCGTCGGCACGCTACCTCTACATTTACCTACGGGATTAGTTTTGAACCTCAATAATTGTTATTTAGTGCCAAGTTTGAGCATGAACATTGTATCAGGATCTCGTTTAATACGAGATGGCTACTCATTTAAATCCGAGAATAATGGTTGTTCTATTTATACGAGAGATATGTTTTATGGTCATGCTCCTATGGTGAATGGTTTATTCTTAATGAATCTCGAGCGTAATGCTACACATATTCATAGTGTGAATACCAAAAGATGTAAGGTTGATAACGATAGTCCCACATACTTGTGGCATTGCCGCCTTGGTCACATAGGTGTCAAACGCATGAAGAAGCTCCATGCAGATGGACTTTTAGAGTCTCTTGATTACGAATCTTTGACACGTGCGAACCATGCCTCATGGGTAAAATGACCAAGACTCCGTTCTCAGGAACAATGGAGCGAGCAACCAACTTATTGGAAATCATACATACTGATGTGTGCGGTCCAATAAGTGTTGAGGCTCGCGGTGGCTATCGTTATGTTCTCACCCTCACTGATGACTTGAGTAGATATGGGTATGTCTACTTAATGAAACACAAGTATGAGACCTTTGAAAGGTTCAAGGAATTTCAGAGTGAGGTTGAGAATCAACGTGACAGGAAAATCAAGTTCCTGCGATCAGATCGTGGAGGAGAATACTTGAGTCACGAATTTGGCACACACTTAAGAAAATGTGGAATAGTTTCACAACTCACACCGCCTGGAACACCTCAGCGTAATGGTGTGTCCGAACATCGTAATTGCACTCTATTAGATATGGTGCGATCTATGATCTCTCTTACCGATTTACCGCTATCATTTTGGGGCTATGCTTTAGAGACTGTCGCATTCACTTTAAATAGGGCTCCGTCGAAATCCGTTGAGACGACACCGTATGAATTATGGTTTGGGAAGAAACCTAAGCTGTCGTTTCTAAAAGTTTGGGGATGCGATGCTTATGTCAAGAAACTTCAACCTGAAAAGCTCGAACCCAAGTCGAAAAAATGTGTCTTCATAGGATACCCTAAAGAAACTGTTGGGTATACCTTCTACCTCAGATCCGAAGGCAAGATCTTTGTTGCCAAGAATGGATCCTTTCTAGAGAAGGAGTTTCTCTTGAAAGAAGTAAGTGGGAGGAAAGTAGAACTTGATGAAGTATTACCTCTTGAACCGGAAAGTGGCGCAACTCAGGAAAATGTTCCTGTGGTGCCTGCACCAATTAGAGAGGAAGTTAATGATAATGATCAAGATACTTCTGATCAAGCTCCTACTGAACTTCGAAGGTCCACAAGGACACGTTCCGCACCAGAGTGGTACGGCAACCCTGTCTTGGAAATCATGTTGTTAGACAACGGTGAACCTTCGAACTATGAAGAAGAGATGGTGGGCCTGGATTCCGACAAATGGCTGGAAGCCATGAAATCTGAGATAGGATCCATGTATGAAAACAAAGTATGGACTTTGACTGACTTGCCTGATGATCGGCGAGCCATAGAAAATAAATGGATCTTTAAGAAGAAGACAGACGCGGATGGTAATGTGACCATCCATAAAGCTAGGCTTGTCGCTAAGGGTTATCGACAAGTTCAAGGGGTTGACTACGATGAGACATTCTCTCCCATAGCAAAGCTGAAGTCCGTCCGAATCATGTTAGCTATTGTCGCATACTATGATTATGAGATATGGCAAATGGACGTCAAAACGACATTCCTTAACGGTCATCTTAAGGAAGAACTGTATATGATGCAGCCGGAAGGTTTTGTCGATCCTAAGAATGCTGACAAGGTGTGCAAGCTCCAACGCTCGATTTATGGGCTGGTGCAAGCATCTCGGAGTTGGAACATTCGCTTTGATGAGATGATCAAAGCGTTTGGGTTTATGCAGACTTATGGAGAAGCCTGCTTTTACAAGAAAGTGAGTGGGAGCTCTGTAGCATTTCTCATATTATATGTAGATGACATACTTTTGATGGGAAATGATATAGAGCTTTTGGACAACATTAAGGCCTACTTGAATAAGAGTTTTTCAATGAAGGACCTTGGAGAAGCTGCTTATATATTAGGCATCAAGATCTATAGAGATAGATCAAGACGCCTCATAGGTCTTTCACAAAGCACATACCTTGATAAGATATTGAAGAAGTTCAATATGGATCAGTCTAAGAAGGGGTTCTTGCCTGTGTTGCAAGGTGTGAAATTGAGCTCAGCTCAATGTCCGACCACGGCAGAAGATATAGAAGAGATGAGTGTCATCCCCTATGCCTCAGCCATAGGTTCTATTATATATGCCATGCTGTGTACCAGACCTGATGTAAACCTTGCCGTAAGTTTGGTAGGTAGGTACCAAAGTAATCCCGGCAAGGAACACTGGACATCGGTCAAGAATATCCTGAAGTACCTGAAAAGGACTAAGGAAATGTTTCTCGTTTATGGAGGTGACGAAGAGCTCGTCGTAAAGGGTTACGTTGATGCTAGCTTCGACACAGATCTGGATGACTCTAAGTCACAAACTGGATACGTGTATATTTTGAATGGTGGGGCAGTAAGCTGGTGCAATTGCAAGCAAAGCGTTGTGGCGGGATCTACATGTGAAGCGGAGTACATGGCAGCCTCGGAGGCAGCACACGAAGCAGTCTGGGTGAAGGAGTTCATTACCGACCTAGGAGTCATACCCAATGCGTCGGCCCGATGACTCTCTTCTGTGACAACACTGGAGCTATTGCCCTTGCCAAGGAGCCTAGGTTTCACAGGAAGACCAGGCATATCAAGCGTCGCTTCAACTCCATTCGTGAAAGTGTTCAAAATGGAGACATAGAGATTTGTAAAGTACATACAGACCTGAATGTAGCAGATCCGTTGACTAAACCTCTCCCTAGAGCAAAACATGATCAACACCAGAATTCCATGGGTGTTCGATTCATCACAACGTAACTAGATGATTGACTCTAGTGCAAGTGGGAGACTATTGGAAATATGCCCTAGAGGCAATAATAAAATGATTATTATATTTCCTTGCTCATGATAATTGTCTATTGTTCATGATTTAATTGTATTATCCAGAAACCGTAATACATGTGTGAATACATAGACCACAATGTGTCCCTGGTGAGCCTCTAGTTGACTAGCTCGTTGATCAACAGATAGTCATGGTTTCCTGGCTATGGACGTGGGGATGTCATTGATAACGGGATCACATCATTAGGAGAATGATGTGATGGACAAGACCCAATCCTAAACATAGCACAAGATTGTATAGTTCATTTGCTAGAGTTTTTCCAATGTCAAGTATCTCTTCCTTGACCATGAGATCGTGTAACTCCCGGATACTGTAGGAGTGCTCTGGGTATACCAAACATCACAACATAACTGGGTGACTATAAAGGTATACTACGGGTATCTCCGAAAGTGTCTGTTGGGTTGACACGGATCAAGACTGGGATTTGTCACTCCGTATGACGGAGAGGTATCTCTGGGCCCACTTGGTAATGCATCATCATAATGAGCTCAAAGTGACCAAGTGTCTGGTCACGGGATCATGCATTACGGTACGAGTAAAGTGACTTGCCGGTAACGAGATTGAACGAGGTATTGGGATACCGACGATCGAATCTCGGGCAAGTAACGTACCGATTGACAAAGGGAATTGTATACGGGGTTGCTTGAATCCTCGACATCGTGGTTCATCCAATGAGATCATCGAGGAGCATGTGGGAGCCAACATGGGTATCCAGATCCCGCCGTTGGTTATTGATCGGAGAGCCGTCTCGGTCATGTCTACATGTCTCCCGAACCCGTAGGGTCTACACACTTAAGGTTCGGTGACGCTAGGGTTGTAGAGATATGAATATGAAGTAACCTGAAAGTTGTTCGGAGTCCCGGATGAGATCCTGGATGTCACGAGGAGTTCCGGAATGGTCCGGAGGTGAAGAATTATATATAGGAAGTGCAGTTTCGGCCATCGAGAGAGTTTCGGGGTCACCGGTATTGTACCAGGACCACAGGAAGGGTCCAGGGGGTCCATCGGGTGGGGCCACCCATCCCGGAGGGCCCCATGGGCCAAAGTGGGGAGGGGAACCAGCCCATAGTGGGCTGGTGCGCCCCCTAGGCCCACCCCCCTGCGCCTAGGGTTGGAAACCCTAGGGCGGGGGGGCGCCCCACTTGCCTTGGGGGCTACTCCACCCTTGGCCGCCGCCCCCCTAGGAGATCCCATCTCCTAGGGCCGGCGCCCCCCTTAGGGGAGCCTATATAAAGGGGGGGGGGGAGGGAGGGGCCAGACACACCTTGAGTCTTGGCGCCTCCCTCTCCCCTGCTACACCTCTCTCTCGCAGTATAACGGTGAAGCCCTGCTGCGGTGACGCCCTACATCCACCACCACGCCGTCGTGCTGCTGGATCTTCATCAACCTCTCCTCCCCCCTTGCTGGATCAAGAAGGAGGAGACGCCGCGCTGACCGTACGTGTGTTGAACACGGAGGTACCGTCCGTTCGGCGCTAGGATCTCCGGTGATTTGGATCACGTCGAGTACGACTTCCTCATCCCCGTCCTTGAACGCTTCCGCGCGTGATCTACAAAGGTATGTAGATGCAATCCGATCACTCGTTGCTAGATGAACTCATAGATGGATCTTGGTGAAACCGTAGGAAAATTTTTGTTTTCTGCAACGTTCCCCAACAATTAGTCTGTGCCTTCCTAGCAAAGATTGAACCCTGCCTTGCGGTAGTACCGCAAGGGCATGCGGTAGTACCGCTCCGGCGGTTCTACCGCTCGTTGCTATATGCAACAAGGCCTCGTCTGGCCCGTGCCACACAAGCGGTAGTACCACACTACCTAGCGGTAGTACCGTGTTTATGTGCGGTAGTACCGCATGTAACGGGCTGAATAAGTGGGCAACAGTTGGATATTTCCTCCCACTATATAAGGGGGTCTTCTTCCCCAAGTTGACCACCTCTTCCCTCTCCAAGCTCCATTGTTGCTCAAAGCTCCATTTTCGCCCGATCTTTCTCCCTAGCCAATCAAACTTATTGATTTTCTAGGAATTAGTTGAAAAGGCCCCGATCTACACTTCCACCAAGAGAAATTTGATTCCCCCCACTAATCCCTTGCGGATCTTGTTACTCTTGGGTGTTTGAGCACCCTAGACGGTTGAGGTCACTGCGGAACCATATTACATTATGGTGAAGCTTCATGGTGTCGTTGGGAGCCTCCAATTAAGTTGTGGAGATTGCCCCAACCTTGTTTCTAAAGGTTCGGTCATCACCTCCAAGGGCACCAATAGTGATATCACGGCATCTCGCATTGTGCAAGGGCGCGAGGAGAATACAGTGGCCCTAGTGGCTTCTTGGGGCGCATTGTGCCTCCACACCGCTCCAACGGAGACGTACTTCCTCTCAAAGGGAAGGAACTTCGGTAACACATCCTCGTCTCCACCGGCTCCACTCTTGGTTATCTCTTACCTTTACTTGTGCAAGCTTATATTGTGGTGTATCCCTTGCTTTCTTGTGTGCTTGTTGTTGTTGCATCATATATGTTGCTCACCTAGTTGCATATCTGGACAACCTACTTTGATGCAAAGTTTAATTTGGTAAAGAAAAGTTAAAAATTGTTAGTTGCCTATTCACCCCCCTATAGTCAACTATATCGACCATTTTCAATTGGTATCAGAGCCTCATCTCTTTATAAGGACTTTGTTGTCCGAAGAGTATGGTTGACACCATAGACGGCGGGAAGGAGCACCCGGGTGCGAATCTGTCCTCTTCTACAGCCGATGGGGGATCCTCGGTCTCTTATGAGGAATTCAATGCGGCTTTGGACACATTGAAAACCTCCATGACGACCAAGGTCAAAGGCATGTTTAAGGAGTTTCTTGATGGTCTTAAATTATCCACCGCACCGTTGGAAGTGGTCGATCCCACTAACAAGGTGACGGATGCTAACTCCGATAAGGGGGAAACTACTAGTGATAAAGTTCCTTTGACTAGTGGTAGAAGTGGAAATGGCATGTTTGCCCATGTTGAACCACCCCCTACTTATGGGGGACCGATTCCCTCCACTCATTTGAATCATGTTGGTCCTCCTCCTAAGTTTGTTAAAAATGAGGATTTTGCCTCTTGGGTCTACCGTTTTAAACATCATTTAAATCATAGTTCTACTAATCTTTGGAGAATTATTGAGCAAGGTTTCTACCCGCATGACCGCAAATTCACCCCTAGAGAAGCCGCGGATCATCAATTCAACGGTTCCGCTCTCTTCATTATCCAAGACGCAATTCCACCCAAAGATATTGCGCATCCCCGACCTTTCACCGTGTACAAGGATGCATGCAACATGTTGTTTCCATTTACAAGGGAAGCACAAGCATTCAATGCTCCAACTATGAAGTGGTGCAAGATGAAGCGGATGAGTTTGCAATGAATGAATATGAAGAACCTCGTGAGCTTTACTGAAGATTAACCACTCTCGCAGTTTCACTCCGAGATCATGGGAGTAAGGATACGAATGACAATTGGATCAAGTGGCAAAAGTGCAAAAGATATCAGCTGCACAGACTTGGTGAAAATACTAACATGCCAGGAATAACATCAGGAAGCCATGTTTAGAGCAAGCAAACAACAAGCTACAGGAACAGATCATAGCAATACAAGGCATGGCATGAATCTACTAAATGCATAGAACAAAAGTCCCTTACTGATCATGAGCCAAAAAGGTACAGAAGATATGATGGCACCCATGTAAACATAGCAAGTTTTGTTAACAGTTTCAGACTTAGCAGAAAACAGAGCATGGCATGAACATAATAATGAAGGCATCTTTGCGAGCTCAATTCACTCATCATAAAGCCTTGCATGAAAAAATAAGCATACTACCAGCAAGAGGGCATGTTCATGAAGCTAACCATGGCAATAACAAGTTCATAGCATGCATGGATAAACTACAACAACCATGGCCAAATTGATTAACATGTAAACAATCTACCAGGAACATTTTATAGCAAAAGTAGAGCAAGATTGAGACATGCTAGGGCACTCCATAATTGCAAACAGGGACATGGATGGATAGAGCACAACCATAAGTCCAAATCATCCTTACTGAAGAAACTCAAAACAAGCATAGATCTCACTGTAGCATCGTGTATATGTGGCATCAAAATAACAACAGGAAAAGGACTTATTAAAATTCGAAGTCCCCGAAATTAGCAATATCACGAAGGCTACTTTGCATGCTTGTGCTAGTCACCACAAAGATCACAAAAATACATGGCAAGCACCCCTGTAAAGATGTCATGGCATAGATCAAAACACATGTAGAGCTCATGCCCATATGCAACACACATCAAATGTGACAAAAATGACAAATCAACATAATCTGCTAAGTAATAGCAACTAAACAATTTATAGCACTCTTGCATCAACGATTTGGGCATCAAGATGGACTCAAACAAGCATGCCACAATGTAATGAAATGAAGAGCACATCATGATGAACATTTTGATATATCATACGCATGAAACGGAGCTACGGTCATCGAGTTATGATGCAATGAACAGCGCCATAAAATATAGCAGAGAAAAGGACTTGGAGATAGTTTACCCCGCGAAATCAGATCTAGGGTTCGTCGGACCGCAAACCGAGGTGGCGGCGCACGCAACTCCGGCGAGGTAGTGGAGGTCGGGGCCGGCGAGGGGACGGCGGATCCGGGCGGCTCCTTCCCGGATCTGGCCGGAGAAGGCTCCGGCGATGGCGGGAGGCGCGCGGAGGAGCGGCGACGGGGCGGCGACCGGCGCGGGGAGAGCGGGCACGGTGGATCGGCGGCTGGAGCAGGGCGGAGGCGCCGGCGACTGGTGGCGGAGGCAGCGGGCGTCGCGGTGGAGCGGG
>NC_041392.1:243282584-243357617 GCF_002162155.2 Triticum dicoccoides | reverse complement strand
GACGGGCCCAGTCGCGGCCTGGGGCGTGCCGGCCTCGGGCCCCGGTGGGCCGTGGCGGCGGGGAGAGAGAGGAGGCGCGGTGGAGCGGAGCTGAGGGCGACGTGGCGATGCGGGATTGGGCGCGGGGGCGGCGTTGCTGAGGTGGCGCGATGGGATTGGTCGGAGGGACGTGTCCGGCGGACATGTCCGACGCGGTTGGACATGTCCGGCGGCGCAAGGAGGAAGACGCTAGGGTTTGGACTGTGATTTTGGACGGGGAAGACCTTTATATAGGTAGAGGGAGTTTGGAATGTCCAAATGAGGTGTAGTTTTCGCCCACACGATCATGATCCGACGGCGGAGGACATGGAAGGGGTTTGGAAGGGTTACTTGGCTGGTTTGGAGGGGTGTTGGGCTGCAACACATACACGAGGCCTTTACGGTTCCCCGGTTAACCGTTGGAGCATCAAACGGACTACAAATGACATGGAATTTGACAGGCGGTCTACCGGTGGTGTACCAAGGCCACTTGGCAAATCTGGGTCCATCTGAGAATGTTTAACACCCTCTCACGAAAAGAGACAAAAGGGGGCGTCGGAGGACGTAGGAGTGTCGGATTACAAAACGGACAACGGGGAAAATGCTCTGATGCAAGAGACGAATACGAATGAAAATGCGATGCACATGATGACATGATATGAAATGCATGACATGAACAAAAAGCAAAACAAAGACAAAAACCCAACCACGAAGGGAATATCGTATCGCATCTCCGGAAAAGGCAAGAGTCGGAGTTACAAATATGGCAAGTTGCATCCGGGGTGTTACATAGATGGCTTCTTCTCTCTCTTTGGATCTCAATACAAAGTTCTCCTCGATCGTCTTGGAGATCTATTCGATGTAACTCTTTTTGCGGTGTGTTTGTCGAGATCCGATGAATTGTGGGTTTATGATCAAGTTTATCTATGAACAATATTTTATTCTTCTCTGAAATGTTTTATGTATGATTGGTTATCTTTGCAAGTCTCTTTGAATTATCAATTTGGTTTGGCCTACTAGATTGATCTTTCTTGCAATGGGAGAAGTGCTTATCTTTGGGTTCAATCTTGCGGTGTCCTTTCCCAGTGACTGCAGGGGCATCAAGGCAGGTATTGTATTGTTGCCATCGAGGATAAAATGATGGGGTTTATATCATATTGCTTGAGTTTATCCCTCTACATCATGTCATCTTGCCTAATGCGTTACTCTGTTCTTATGAACTTAATACTCTAGATGCATGCTGGATAGCGGTCAATATGTGGAGTAATATTAGTAGATGCAAAATCGTTTGGGTCTACTCGTCGCAGACGTGATGCCTATATACATGATCATGCTTAGATATTCTCATAATTATGCACTTTTCTATCAATTGCTCAACAGTAATTTGTTCACCCGCCGTAATACTTATGCTATCTTGAGAGAAGCCACTAGTGAAACCTATGGCCCCCGGGTCTATCTTTTATCATATAAGTTTCCAATCTATTTTATTTTGCAATATTTATTTTCCAATCTATATCATAAAAATACCAAAAATATGTATCTCATTATCTCTATCAGATCTCACTCTCGTAAGTGACCGTGAAGGGATTGACAACCCCTTTATCGCGTTGGTTGCGAGGTTCTTATTTGTTTGTGTAGGTACGAGGGACTTGCGTGTAGTCTCCTACTGGATTGATACCTTGGTTCTCAAAAGCTAAGGGAAATACTTATGCTACTTTGCTGCATCACCCTTTCCTCTTCAAGGGAAAACCAACGCAGTGCTCAAGAGGTAGAAATTGGTAGCACTATTTTGACCTTAATATGCAATGGTCTTAGATTTTATTAACCATTCTCGAATATGTTTACCTTGTCGATCTCACAGCACACGATCTGTATAGCTAACTCGACTGCGATCTTCGACATTATGGCACAAAGTTGGTTTCTTCCACCTTGTGCCATGTAGAGCGCAGAATGAATTATCGCACTCAAGTGTCCATCATCACCCTTCTGTGTAACTTTGACGTCATCACCCACGGGTAAACTTATGACTGAAGTCATTCCACACACTTCATTTTTACAAAGCTTTTTGCCAATAAATGAAGGAAATATGCCCTAGAGGCAATAATAAAGTTATTATTTATTTCCTTATATCATGATAAATGTTTATTATTCATGCTAGAATTGTATTAACCGGAAAAATAATACATGTGTGAATACATAGACAAACAGAGTGTCACTAGTATGCCTCTACTTGACTAGCTCGTTGATCAAAGATGGTTATGTTTCCTAACCATAGACATGAGTTGTCATTTGATTAACGGGATCACATCATTAGGAGAATGATGTGATTGACTTGACCCATTCCGTTAGCATAGCACTTGATCGTTTAGTTTGTTGCTATTGCTTTCTTCATGACTTATACATGTTCCTATGACTATGACATTATGCAACTCCCGTTTACCGAAGGAACACTTTGTGTGCCACCAAACATCACAATGTAACTGGGTGATTATAAAGGTGCTCTACAGGTGTCTCCGAAGGTACTTGTTGGGTTGGCGTATTTCGAGATTAGGATTTGTCACTCCGATTGTCGGAGAGGTATCTCTGGGCCCTCTCGGTAATGCACATCACTTAAGCCTTGCAAGCATTGCAACTAATGAGTTAGTTGCAGGATGATGTATTACGGAACGAGTAAAAAGACGTGCCGGTAACGAGATTGAACTAGGTATTGAGATACTGACGATCGTATCTCGGGCAAGTAACTTACCGATGACAAAGGGAACAACGTATGTTGTTATGTGGTCTGACCGGTAAAGATCTTCGTAGAATATGTGGGAGCCAATATGAGCATCCAGGTTCCGCTATTGGTTATTGACCGGAGACGTGTCTCGGTCATGTCTACATTGTTCTCGAACCCGTAGGGTCCGCACGCTTAAGGTTTCGATGACAGTTATATTATGAGTTTATGAGTTTTGATGTACCGAAGGAGTTTGGAGTCCCAGATGAGATCGGGGACATGACGAGGAGTCTCGAAATGGTCGAGAAGTAAAGATCGATATATTGGACGGCTATATTCGGACACCGGAAGTGTTTCGGGTGATTTTAGAGAAAACCGGAGTGCCGGAAGGGTTACCGGAATCCCCCGGGGAAGTATTGGGCCTTAGTGGGCCTGAGGGGAGAGAGAGGGCAGCAGCCCAGGAGGTGGCACGCCCCCTCCCATGGGGAGTCCGAATTGGACTAGGGGAGGGGGTGCGGCCCCTCTTTCCCTCTCCCTCTCCCTCTCTTTCCTTCCCCCTTCTCTCTTCCTAGTTGGACTAGGAAAGGGGAGTCCTACTCCTACTAGGAGGAGGACTCCCCCCTCCTTGGCACGCCCCAAGGGCCGGCCGGCCTCTCCCCCTTGCTCCTTTATATACAGGGGCAGGGGGGCACCTCTAGAGACACAAGTTGATCTTCGTGATTATTCTCTTAGCCGTGTGTGGTGCCCCCCTCCACCATAATCCTCGATAATATTGTAGCGGTGCTTAGGCGAAGCCTTGCGACGGTAGAACATCAAGATCGTCACCACGCCGTCATGCTGACGGAACTCTTCCCCGACACTTTGCTGGATCGGAGTCCGGGGATCGTCATCGAGCTGAACGTGTGCTAGAACTCGGAGGTGCCGTAGTTTCGGTGCTTGATCGGTCGGGCCGTGAAGACGTACGACTACATCAACCGCGTTGTGCTAACGCTTCCGCTTACGGTCTACGAGGGTACGTAGACAACACTCTCCCCTCTCGTTGCTATGCATCACCGTGATCTTGCGTGTGCGTAGGAAAATTTTGAAATTACTATGTTCCCCAACAGTGGTATCAGAGCCTAGGTTTTATGCGTTGATGTTGTGCACGAGTAGAACACAAGTGAGTTGTGGGCGATATAAGTCATACTGCTTACCAGCATGTCATACTTTGGTTCGGCGGTATTGTTGGATGAAGCGGCCCGGACCGACATTACGCGTACGCTTACGCGAGACTGGTTCTACCGACGTGCTTTGCACACAGGTGGCTGGCGGGTGTTAGTTTCTCCAACTTTAGTTGAACCGAGTATGGCTACGCCCGGTCCTTGCGAACGTTAAAACAACACCAACTTGACAAACTATCGTTGTGGTTTTGATGCGTAGGTAAGAATGGTTCTTGCTAAGCCCGTAGCAGCCACGTAAAACTTGCAACAACAAAGTAGAGGACGTCTAACTTGTTTTTGCAGGGCATGTTGTGATGTGATATGGTCAAGACATGATGCTAAATTTTATTGTATGAGATGATCATGTTTTGTAACCGAGTTATCGGCAACTAGCAGGAGCCATATGGTTGCCGCTTTATTGTATGCAATGCAATCGCGCTGTAATGCTTTACTTTATCACTAAGAGGTAGCGATAGTCATGGAAGCATAAGATTGGCGAGATGACAACGATGCTACAATGGAGATCAAGGTGTCACGCTGGTGACGATGGTGATCATGACGGTACTTCGGAGATGGAGATCACAAGTACAAGATGATGATGGACATATCATATCACTTATATTGATTGCATGTGATGTTTATCTTTTATGCATCTTATCTTGCTTTGATTGACGGTAGCATTATAAGATGACCCCTCACTAAATTATCAAAGTATAAGTGTTCTCCCTGAGTATGCACCGTTGCGAAAGTTCTTCATGCTGAGACACCACGTGATGATCGGGTGTGATAGGCTCTACGTTCAAATACAACGGGTGCAAAACAGTTGCACACGCGGAATACTCAGGTTAAACTTGACGAGCCTAGCATATAACAGATATGGCCTCGGAACACGGAGACCGAAAGGTCCAGCGTGAATCATATAGTAGATATGATCAACATAGTGATGTTCACCATTGAAACTACTCCATCTCATATGATGATCGGACATGGTTTAGTTGATTTGGATCACGTGATCACTTAGAGGATTAGAGGGATGTCTATCTAAGTGGGAGTTCTTAAGTAATATGATTAATTGAACTTTAATTTATCATGAACTTAGTCCTGGTAGTATTACCATATCTATGCTGTAGATCAATAGCTCGCGTTTAGCTCCCCTGTTTTATTTTTGATATGTTCCTAGAGAAAACTAAGTTGAAAGATGTTAGTAGCAATGATGCGGATTGGATCCGTGATCTGAGGTTTATCCTCATTGCTGCATAGAAGAATTATGTCTTTGATGCACCGCTAGGTGACAAATCTATTGCAGGAGCAGATGCAGATGTTATGAACATTTGGCTAGCTCAATATGATGACTACTTGATAGTTTAGTGCACCATGCTCAAACGGCTTAGAATCGGGACTTCAAAGACGTTTTGAACATCATGGACCATATGAGATGTTCCAGGATTTGAAGTTAATATTTCAAGAAATACCTGAGTTGAGAGATATGAAGTCTCCAACAAGTTCTATAGCTAAAAGATGGAGGAGAATAGCTCAAGCAGTGAGCATGTGCTCAGATTGTCTGGGTACTACAATCACTTGAATCAAGTGGGAGTCAATCTTCCAGATAAAATAGTGATTGACAGAATTCTCTAGTCACCATCACCAAGTTAGTAGAACTTCGTGATGAACTATGATATGCAAGGGATAACGGAAACAATTCCCAAGCTCTTCGTAATGCTGAAATCGACGAAGGTAGAAATCAAGAAAAATATCAAGTGTTGATGGTAGACAAGACCACTAGTTTCAAGAAAAGGGCAAAGGGAAGAAGGGAAACTTCAAGAAGAACGGCGAGCAAGTTGCTGCTCAAGTGAAGAAGCCCAAGTCTGGTCCTAAGCCCGAGACTAAGTGCTTCTACTGCAAAGGGACTGGTCACTGGAAGCGGAACTTCCCCAAGTATTGGCGGATAAGAAGGATGGCAAAGTGAACGAAGGTATATTTGATATACAGATTATTGATGTGTATTTTACTAGTGTTCGTAGCAACCCCTCGGTATTTGATACTGGTTCAGTTGCTAAGAGTAGTAACTCGAAACGGGAGTTGCAGAATGAACATAGACTAGTTAAGGGTGAAGTGACTGTGTGTGTTGGAAGTGGTTCCAAGATTGATATGATCATCATCGCACACTCCCTATACTTTTGGGATTAGTGTTGAACCTAAATAAGTGTTATTTGGTGTTTGCGTTGAGCGTGAATATGATTTGATCATGTTTATGGCAATACGGATATTCATTTAAGTAAGAGAATAAATTGTTGTTCTGTTTACATGAATAAAACCTTATATGGTTACACACCCAATGAAAATGGTTCATTGGATCTCGATCGTAGTGATACACATATTCATAATATTGAAACCAAAAGATGCAAAGTTAATAATGATGGTGCAATTTATTTGTGGCACTGCCATTTAGGTCATATTGGTGTAAAGCGCATGAAGAAAATCCATGCTGATGGGCTTTTGGAATCACTTGATTATGAATCGGTTGATGCTTGCGAACCATGCCTCATGGGCAAGATGACTAAGACTCCATTCTCCGGAATAATCGAGCGAGCAACAGATTTGTTGGAAATCATACATATTGATGTATGTGGTCCGATGAATATTGAGGCTCGTGGCAGGTATCATTATTTTCTGATCTTCACAGATGATTTGAGCAGATATGAGTATATCTACTTGATGAAACACAAGTCTGAAACATTTGAAAAGTTTAATGAATTTCAGAGTGAAGTGGAGAATCATCGTAACAAAAATAAAAGTTTCTACGATATGATCGCAGAAGTAAAATATTTGAGCTACAAGTTTGGCCTTTAGTTAAAAACAATGTGAAATAGTTTCACTACTCACGTCACCTGGAACACCACATCATAATGGTGTGTCCAAATGTCATAACCGTACTTTATTAGATATGGTGCGATCTATGATGTCTCTTACCGATCTACCACTATCGTTTTGGGGTTATGCATTAGAGACAGCTGCATTCACGTTAAATAGGGCACCATCTAAATCTGTTGAGACGACACCGTATAAACTATGGTTTGGCAAGAAACCTAAGCTGTCGTTTCTTAAAGTTTGAGGTTGCAATGCTTATGTGGAAAAGTTTCAACCTGATAAGCTCTAACCCAAATCAGAGAAGTGCGTCTTCATAGGATACCCAAAAGAAAATGTTGGATACACCTTCTATCACAGATCCGAAGGCAATATATTCGTTGCTTTGAATGGATCCTTTCTAGAAAAGGAATTTCTCTCGAAAGAAATGAGTGGGAGGAAAGTAGAACTTGATGAGGTAACTTTACCTGCTCCCTTATTGGAAAGTACTTCATCACAAAAATCTGTTCCTGTGACTACTACACCGATTAGTGAGGAAGCTAATGATGATGATCATGTAACTTCAGATCAAGTTACTACCGAACCTCCTAGGTAATCTCTAGTGAGATCCGCACCAGAGTGGTACGGTAATCCTGTTCTGGAGGTCATGTTACTTGACCATGACGAGCCTACGAACTATGAGGAAGCGATGATGAGCCCAGATTCCACGAAATGGCTTGAGGCCATGAAATCTGAGATGAGATCCATGTATGAGAACAAAGTATGGACTTTGATTGACCTGCCCAATGATCAGCGAGCCATTGAGATTAAATGGATCTTCAAGAGGAAGACGGACGCTGATAGTAGTGTTACTATCTACAAAGCTAGATTTGTCGCAAAAAGGTTTTCGACAAGTTCAAGGTGTTAACTACGATGAGAGTTTCTCACTCGTATCTATGCTTAAGTCTGTCTGAATCATGTTAGCAATTGCCGCATTTTATGAAATCTGGCAAATGGATAAACAAAACTGCATTCCTTAATAGATTTATTAAAGAAGAGTTGTATATGATGCAACCAGAAGGTTTTGTCAATCCTAAAGGTACTAACAAAATATACAAGCTCCAACGATCCATCTATGGACTGGTGCAAGCATCTCGGAGTTGGAATATACGCTTTGATAAGTTGATCAAAGCATATAGTTTTATACAGACTTGCGGTGAAGCCTGTATTTACAAGAAAGTGAGTGGGAGCACTACAGCATTTCTGATAAGTATATGTGAAAGACATATTGTTGATCGGAGATAATGTAGAATTATTCTGCAAAGCATAAAGGAATGTTTGAAAGGAGTTTTCCAAAGAAAGACCTCGGTGAAGCTGCTTACATATTGATCATTAAGATCTATAGAGATAGATCAATACGCTTGATAAGTTTTTACAATGAGTACATACCTTGACAAGATTTTGAAGTAGTTCAAAATGGAACAGTCAAAAAGGAGTTCTTGCCTGAGTTACAAGGTGTGAAGTTGAGTAAGACTCAAAACCCGACCACGGCAGAAGATAGAGAGAGAATGAAAGTCATTCCCTATGCCTCAGCCATAGGTTCTATAAAGTATGCCATGCTGTGTACCAGACCTATTGTATACCCTGCCCTGAGTTTGGAAAAGGAGTACAATAGTGATCTAGGAGTAGATCACTGGACATTGGTCAAAATTATCCTTAGTGGAATAAGTGTTTCTCGATTATGGAGGTGACAAAAGGTTCGTCGTAAAGGGTTACGTCGATGCAAGTTTTGACACTGATCCAGATGACTCTAAGTCTCAGTCTGGATACATATTGAAAGTGGGAGCAATTAGCTAGAGTAGCTCCATGCAGAGCATTGTTGACATAGAAATTTGCAAAATACTTACAGTCTGAATGTGGCAGACCCGTTGACTAAACTTCTCTCACAAGCAAAACATGATCACACCTCAGTACTCTTTGGGTGTTAATCACATAGCGATGTGAACTAGATTATTGACTCTAGTAAACCCTTTGGGTGTTGGTCACATGTCGATGTGAACTATGGGTGTTAATCACATGGTGATGTGAACTATTGATGTTAAATCACATGACAATGTGAACTAGATTATTGACTCTAGTGTAAGTGGGAGACTGAAGGAAATATGCTTCCGGTCTACGAGGGTACGTAGACAACACTCTCCCCTCTCGTTGCTATGCATCACCATGATCTTGCGTGTGCGTAGGAAAATTTTGAAATTACTACGTTCCCCAACAATAAACGCCCACGATTTGTCCCCCTTCTAGCCGACGCGTGGCCAAACTAGCCGGGCGGGAAGTTTGTGCGGTAAACTACGCAGTAGCGCGGGAACAGGCTCACCGGTGATACATTTGGCGCCTCTTCGAGCCCATGCATGTGGTGCGGTGTTGTAAACCGTGCACTGGAATCCTCCGCTATGAACGTCGTGACAAGACGTGATGATTACAGGCCGGCCGGCCCCCATTTATTACAGCGGCCATTTAACCCTTGTGTCTCTTCAACCTTTTGATCGCGCCCCACCATTGCAAGAAGCACACCCACCACAAGAAATTCTTAGAGGGTATCCTACGCGGCTCCAATGGCGCTCCGAGCGGCTGCCGACGACGAGCAGTAGTTCACCATGCGTGCCGTGGTGGACACCCACAACAGTTCATGGACCTCTCGGTGGTGTACACCAACGACCCGGTCTGGGTGGAGCAATCCATCCACATCATGGAGCTATTGCTTGCCGAGGATAAGTACAAGGTGGTCGGGTTCGACGTCGAGTACTCCCGTGCTCGTGTTGGGTCTTGTCCCAAGGTCGTCGTCGCCTAGATGTGCGTGCGCCACCATGTCCTCGTCTACCACTACTGTCTGGCCACAAGGCCTTGTGAGCGTTTCGCGAGGTTTGTCAATAGCGCCCACCACATGTTCGCTACGGTGGACATCACCAATGATATAAAGGCGCTCAAGAATTCATGCATTGCCTGCTAGAATCTTGTCGACATCCACGACCAATACAAGATCTGGGGTAGCAAGGAGCATGAGAAGGACTCACTGGTTCACCTCGCCGAGGCCATCATCGACCCCTACTACAGAGACATGAATGATTTATGCAACAAGGACAAGCATGCATGGCACTCAGCCTGGATGGAGAAACTCGACAAAGCTCATGTCGTGTATGCGGCCAAGGAGGCGTACACGAGCTACGACATGTATATGCAGATTGTTGACATGAGGAAGTGCCTCCTTCCCCAAAATAGCCAGGGATCCAGCCGGAAGCAGAGCAATGGCAAGCGTCGTCGCAACAATAAGTAGATGATGAGATCCTCGTTTCTCCTACTTTAGTATGCATGTAATTGCTTACTTTGGTGTGTGGAAATGTTATGTGTGTATTCACTTGTGTAATTATATGATTAATTTGGTTATGCAATGCTGTCTTTTTAAGTATATATGTTGATGCTCTGTAGCCAAAGCATAGATGTTGGGCGGACAAAGAAATCACATCGCACACGGACTAAACAATGGAATCCGTCGGTGATGTTTTCATCAATCACTCACAATTGTATACCAGCAATCATTTGCTCACAACACATAAGGCTTGTTAGCAGTAATTGTCTATGTTGTTACCAGTCTCCGCACACGTTTCCAATTACAGACCTGTTTGTCACGTATCACACACATCTTGTTAAGTTGAACCGTTTCTGTTCTCTTGTCTCAACGCAAGTAGTTCATCAGAGTGAAGCGCATGCCATATATCCCACACACCTTGATCTAGCTGACCGTTTCTTTTGTGTTGCCTAATCACAAACAGTTTCATCCGAGTGAACCATATGCTATATATCGCACACACCTTCATCTGGCTGCTCGTTTCTTTTGTTCCTCCTCATCGCAAACATTTAATTGAACTGAACCGTATGCCCTGCATCACACACGCAATTAAAATCTGAACCGTGTTTGATGCATCCTCCATCGCAAACTTTTTGCACCTTTTTGACGGGTTTTTTACACCACCGTTTGTGATTATTGCATCGCACATAGTTTCGTCGAAGGGTCTCTGATCGTAGTGTCGCGTTAGGAGCATCCTGTAGTATTGATGAGAAAGTCGAGCATAATTTTTTTGAATAATAATTTCTCTTGAGAGCTCATGATTGGGGCATGAATATAACATTGACTTAAGCCTCCCCCAAGCTTGAGAGATACTTTCTCCTTCACGAGGCCAAAAATTATATATAATTCCAATCATGGTGAACCAAATGCATAGGATAAAACTTATGATGAAATTCCAATTTCAATCGGTTGTAGTTCCATGATCTAATATCATACAATAGCCTATACCATGTCAATGCCTTTCCTTCAAAGATAAAGGGAAGACCTTCTTCTTTACAACATCCTCAAGAATACCTGCAAGCTTAAATAATCCACAAACTTCATCCACATAGATTAGGTGCATATCGGGATGTAATGTTCCATCTCCTGCATAAGGATTAGGTAGCAGTTTCTCTATCATACCCGAGCAACTTATTGTGGTTCCGGTCGAGGTGAAGATACCTCGAACAAACCCCTCAAAGGATTATTTTCCATAGTAACAAGTGACAGTAAATTTCAGCACACTATATAAATGTTTCCTTACCAAATTCCACTTACCAAATGCGCTTCACTCCCCGACAACAGCGCCAGAAAAGAGTCTTGATGACCCACAAGTATAGGGGATCTATTGTAGTCCTTCTGATAAGTAAGAGTGTTGAACCCAACGAGGAGCAGAAGGAAATGACAAGTGGTTTTCATTAAGGTATTCTGTGCAAGCACTAAAATTATCGGTGACAAATAGTTTTGTGATAAGATAAATCGTAATGGGTAACAAGTAAATAAAGTAAACAAGGTGCAGCAAGGTGGCCCAATCCTTTTTGTAGCAAAGGACAAGCCTGGACAAACTCTTATATAAAGCAAAGCACTCCCGAGGACACATGGGAATTACTGTCAAGCTAGTTTTCATCATGCTCATATGATTCACGGTCGTTACTGTGATAATTTGATATGTGGGTGGACCAGTGCTTGGGTGCTGCCCTTCCTTGGACAAGCCTCCCACTTATGATTAACCCCTCCCGCAAGCATCCGCAACTACGAAAGAAGAATTAAGGTAAACCTAACCATAGCATGAAACATATGGATCCAAATCAGCCCCTTATGAAGCAACGCATAAATTAGGGTTTAAGCTTCTGTCACTCTAGCAACCCATCATCTACTTATTACTTCCCAATGCCTTCCCCTAGGCCCAAACAATGGTGAAGTGTCATGTAGTCGACATTCACATAACACCACTAGAGGAAAGACAACATACATCTCATCAAAATATCGAACGAATACCAAATTCACATGATTACTTATAACGAGACTTCTCCCATGTCCTCGGGAACAAACGTAACTACTCACAAAGCATATTCATAATCATAATCATAATCAGAGGAGTACTAATTATCATTAAGGATCTGAACATATGATCTTCCACCGAATAAACCAACTAGCATCAACTACAAGGAGTAATTGATAACCCACAAGTATAGGGGATCCCAACAGCTTTCGAGGGTAGAGTATTCAACCCAAATTTATTGATTCGACACAAGGGGAGCCAAAGAATATTCTCAAGTATTAGCAGCTGAGTTGTCAATTCAACCACACCTGGAAACTTAGTATCTGTAGCAAAGTGTTTAGTAGCAAAGTAATATGATAGTGGTGGTAGCGGCAACAAAAGTAAAGATAGCAAAAGTAATGTTTTTGGTATTTTGTAGTGATTGTAACAGTAGAAATGGGAAAGTAAATAAGCGTAAACCAGTATATGGAAAACTCGTAGGCACCGGATCAGTGATGGATAATTATGCCGGATGCGGTTCATCATGTAACAGTCGTAACATAGGGTGACACAGAACTAGCTCCAATTCATCAATGTAATGTAGGCATGTATTCCCTATATAGTCATACGTGCTTATGGAAAAGAACTTGCATGACATCTTTTGTCCTACCCTCCCGTGGCAGCGGGGTCCTATTGGAAACTAAGGGATATTAAGGCCTCCTTTTAATAGAGAACCAGAACAAAGCATTAGCACATAGTGAATACATGAACTCCTCAAACTATGGTCATCACCGGGAGTGGTCCCGATTATTGTCACTTCGGGGTTGCCGGATCATAACACATAGTAGGTGACTATAGACTTGCAAGATAGGATCAAGAACTCACATATATTCATGAAGACATAATAGGTTCAGATCTGAAATCATGGCACTCGAGCCCTAGTGACAAGCATTAAGCATAGCAAAGTCATAGCAACATCAATCTCAGAACATAATGGATACTAGGGATCAAACCCTAACAAAACTAACTCGATTACATGATAAATCTCATCCAACCCATCACCGTCTAGCAAGCCTACGATGCAATTACTCACGCACGGCGGTGAGCATCATGAAATTGGTGATGGAGGATGGTTGATGATGACGACGGCGACGAATCCCCCTCTCCGGAGCCCCGAACGGACTCCAGATCAGCCCCCCCGAGAGGTTTAAGGGCTTGGCGGCGGCTCCGTATCGTAAAACGCGATGATTTCTTCTCTCTTTTTTTTCTCATCGAAACTCAATATATGGAGGTGGAGTTGGAGTCGGAGACGCAACAGGGGGCCCACGAGGTAGGGGGCGCACCCTAGGGGGGGTGGGGGCGCCCCCCACCCTCGTGAGAAGGGTGTGGGCCCCCTGGTCTTCATCTTTGGCGAGGATTTTTTTATTGTTTTTTCTAAGATGTTCCGTGGAGTTTCAGATCATTCCGAGAATATTTGTTTTCTGCACATAAAACAACACCATGGTAATTCTGCTGAAAACAACGTCAGTCCGGGTTAGTTCCATTCAAATCATACAAGTTAGAGTCCAAAACGAGGGCAAAAGTGTTTGGAAAAGTAGATACAACGGAGACGTATCAACTCCCCTAGCTTAAACCCTTGCTTGTCCTCAAGCAATTCAGTTGACAAACTGAAAGAAAGAAAGAAAAACTTTTACAAACTTTGTTTGCTCTTGTTGTTGTAACTATGTCAAGCCAGCATTCAAGTTTTCAGCATAGATCATAACTAACCACACTTGCAATAATTCTCAGGTCTCATCATTACTCATATCAATAGCATAATCAACTAGCAAGCCATAATAATAAATCTCGGATGACAACACTTTCTCAAAACAATCATAATATGATATAACAAGATGGTATCTTGCTAGCCCTTTCTGAGACCGCAAAACATAAATGCAGAGCACCTTTAAAGATCAAGGACTGACTAGACATTGTAATTCATGGTAAAAGAGATCCAATCATAGTCATACCCAATATAAATTAATAGTGATGAATGCAAATGACAGCTGTGCTCTCCAGCTAGTGCTTTTTAATAAGAGGGTGATGACTCAACATAAAAGTAAATGGATAGGCCCTTCGCAGAGGGAAGTAGGGATTTGTAGAGGTGCCAGAGCTCGGTTTTGAAATAGAGATAAAATGTATTTTGAGCGGTATAGTTTCATTGTCAACGTAACAACTAAGAGATGGCGATATCTTCCATGCTAAACACATTATAGGCGGTTTGCAAACAGAATGGTAAAGTTTATACTCCCCCTCCACCAACAAGCATCAATCCATGGCTTGCTCGAAACAACGAGTGCCTCGAACATACATCAGGTCCCAGGGGGAGTTTTGTTTGCAATTAATTTTGATTTAGTTTGCATAAAGCATGGGACTGGGCATCCCGGTGACCAACCATTTTCTCGTGAGTGAGGAGCGGAGTCCACTCCTCTTGAGAATAACCCGCCTAACACAGAAGATAAGGATAGCCTTTGTTGATACATGAGCTATTTGAGCATACAAAACAGAATGTTTATTTGAAGGTTTAGAGTTTGGCACATACAAATTTACTTGGAACGGCTGGTAGATACCGCATATAGGAAGGTATAGTGGACTCATCTGGAATAACTTTGGGGTTTAAGGGATTGGATGCACAAGCAGTATTCCCGCTTAGTACAAGTGAAGACTAGCAAAAGACTGGGAAGCGACCAACTAGAGAGCGACAACAGCCATGTACATGCATTAAAATTAATAAACATTGGATGCAAGCATGAGTAGGATATAATCCACCATGAACATAAATATCGTGAAGGCTATGTTGATTTTGTTTCAACTACATGCGTGAACATGTGCCAAGTCAAGTCACTTAAATCATTCAAAAGAGGATACCACCCCATCATACCACATCATAATCATCTCAATAGCATGTCGGCATAGAAGGTAAATCATTATAACTCATAGCTAATCAAGCATGGCACAAGCAACTCTGATCTCTAATTGTCATTGCAAACATGTTTATTCATAATAAGCTGAATCAAGAACGACGGGCTCATCATATTTACAAAAACAAAAGAGGTCGAGTTCATACCATCTTTTCTCATCTCAGTCAATCCATCATATATCATCATAATTGACTTTCACTTGCACGACCGAACGGTGTGAATAATAATAAGAGTGCACGTGCATTGGACTAAGCTGGAATCTGCGAGCATTCAATAAAAAGGAGAAGACAAGGCAATATGGGCTCTTTGGTTAAATCAACAATAATGCATATAAGAGCCACTTCAACAATTTAATTATGGTTTTCTCCTACTAACCCCCAAAGAAAAGAAAAGAAATAAAACTATTTACACGGGAAAGCTCCCAACAAGCAAAAGAAGAACAGGAAATATTTTTGGGTTTTCTTTTTAATTATTACTACTATAGCAGAAAAATAAACTACTACTAATTTTTTTGTTTTTCTTAAGGTTTATTAAACACACAAGAAGAAAGCATAAAAAGGAAAATAACCTAGCATGGATATTACAGTGAAAAAGTATGAGCACCGACATCTAGCAATGAGTGTGTGTGAACATAAATGTAATGTCGGTGAGAAATACGTACTCCCCCAAGCTTAGGCTTTTGGCCTAAGTTTGTCTATGGCCACGGTTGGCCTGGCGGATATCCATAATAATAATTGTTGGGGTCGTACTGTGATGAGGAGGAAGAAGGCTCCGATTGCCACTGGCTGGCAATCATCTCCGGATCCCACTGATAGCTAGACTGCCGTGAAGGATCAAATTGTGGTTCCGGTTCTGGCTCCTCGACTGGTGCAGCGTTCCGGTAGGCGTGAATAGCCGTCAACGGAACAAGGTACGTGCCTGCTGTCAAATCAAACAAAGAAGGAGCAGGCAAGGTAATAGTCTCAGGATGATGTTTATTAAAGAACAATTGCCATTTAAGCTCCCCTGCCCTATTTTTAACAATAAAATCATGTGCCACCATACTTTTATGATCTAGATAAACACGGGGCAACACCTTTTCTTCCTTCTCAGCATGCCTAATAGGTATGTTAAAATGTGCGGCTAGGCGTGTGGCATAGATGCCTCCAAAGATGGGGCCCTTAGTACGGTTCATATTTAACCGTCTAGCAATAATACTGCCCAAACTAAAAGTGTTATCACTGTATAAACCTTGGAGCAGAATAATTAAATCAGGGATACTAAGGTTTCCAGAATTTCCGCGTCCAATTAAACAACGACTAGCAAATAATGCAAAGTAACGCAAAACAGGGAAATGTATGCTAGTGATTCGTGCATCGGAAACCTTCCTGGTTTCTCCTACAGTGATATTATCAATAAACCCAGCCACATCATCATGATGTGGTTCTTCTGTCTTGCCCTCAAAAGGAACTAAACAAATCCGACAGAAATCATCTCCTTATGCTCATCATATAAATGAAACTCCACCGTAGGTGGTGAGTCCCTAGAATGAGAATGAAAGTTTTGCACAAAGGTATTTGTGAGTAAGAGATACTGATCGCATTGGTTGTGGAGGAAAGCGGTGAGGCCTGCATTGTGAGCCAATTCATGAAAATCTTCATAGATCCCGGCCGCTCTCAAGAAATCATCAGAAGGCCATTCACACGCCCGAATCTCCGTGGTGCGTGGCAAATTATACTTAGGCTTTGGTGCCTTTTCCTTTGAGCTTTGGCTCGATGAGCCCCTCAATAATCTCCTCATCATTTTCTGAAAAAATCTAAAAATTTTAGTAACTTCAAAATAAAAGTGAACCGAACTCAATAATACTGATAGCAACTACTGCTACAAGTGCCTAGAGCCTATATCAAGCATTAGAACTACTTGGAACCATATAAATTTGACATGCAAGCTCAAGAACATGGTCACCTGTGCAACACAAATTTGCAAAGAATAAAGCACTAGAACAAAAACTAATTGGACCAATGGAGGAGTCACATACCAAGGAACAATCTCCCCATGCAGTTTTGAGAGAGGTGCTTTGAGCAAGGAGATCGAAAATCGCAGCAAAAGTGCCTGGAACTCGTGCTTGAGTTGGTTTTTCGGATTTGTGTGAGATAGAGGAAGAAGATGGGTGCTGAGATAAGTGGAGGAGGGCCACCGTGGGCCCATGAGGCAGGGGGCGCGCCCTATGGGGGGGGGGGCGCCCACCACCCTCGTGGCCAGGTGGCAGCTCCTCCCGCGGTAATTTTTACACAGTAAATCCTCAAATATTCCTGAAAAAATCATATTAAATTGGCATGTCATTCTGAGGACTTTTATTTTCGGGATATTTTTATGTTGCACGGATAAGTCAGGAAACAGACAGAAAATACTATTTTTACTTTATTTAATATAAATAACAGAAAATATAGAGAGGGTACAGAAGTTTGTGCTTCTAGTTTCATCCATCTCATGCTCATCAAAAAGAATCCACTAACAAGGTTGATCAAGTCTTGTTAACAAACTCATTCCGATAATCATGAAACCAGAGAAATTTCGAATAACACTAAGTTACCTCAACGGGGATATGCACATCCCCAATAATAAGAATATCATATTTCTTCTTGACAGTAGGAAGAGGAAATTCAAAACCTCCAAATATAATCGATGGAATTTTTCCAATAGAGTTGATACTATGAACTGAGGTTGTTTCCTCGAAAAGTGTACCGTGTGCTCATTACCATTAACATGAAAAGTGACATTGCCTTTGTTGCAATCAATAACAGCCCCTACAGTATTAAAAAAAGGTCTTCCAAGAATAATAGACATACTATCATCCTCGGGAATATCAAGTATAACAAAGTCCATTAAAATAGTAAAGTTTGCAACCACAACAGGCACATCCTCACAAATACTGACAGGTATAGCAGTTGATTTATCAGCCATTTGCAAAGATATTTCAGTAGGCGTCAGCTTATTCAAGTCAAGTCTACGATATAAAGAGAGAGGCATAACACTAACACCGGCTCCAAGATCACATAAAGTAGTTTTAATATAATTTCTTTTAATGGAGCAAGGTATAGTAGGTACTCCGGGGTCTCCAAGTTTCTTTGGTATTCCACCCTTAAAAGTATAATTAGCAAGCATGGTGGAAATTTCAGCTTCCGGTATCTTTCTTTTATTAGTAATGATATCCTTCATATATTTAGCATAAGGATTTGTTTTGAGCACATCAGTTAATCTCATACGCAAAAAGATAGGCCTAATCATTTCAGCAAAGCGCTCAAAATCCTCATCATCCTTTTTCTTGGATGGTTTCGGAGGAAAAGGCATGGGTTTCTGGACCCAAGGTTCCCTTTCTTTACCATGTTTCCTAGCAACAAATTCTCTTTTATCATAATGTTGATTCTTTGATTGTGGGTTATCAAGATCAACAGCAGGTTCAATTTCTACATCATTATCATTACTAGGTTGAGCATCATCATGAACATCATCATTAATATTTTTACTAGGTTCATGTTCATTACCAGATTGTGTTTCAACATCAGACATAGATACATCATTTGGATTATTAGGTGGTTCAGCAATAGGTTCACTAGAAGTTTGCACAGTTCTATCATTTTTGTTCTTCTTCTTTTTATAAGAACTAGGAACATCAATATTATTTCTTTGAGAATCTTGCTCGATTCTCTTAGGGTGTCCTTCAGGATACAAAGGTTCCCGAGTCATTCTACCAGTTCTAGTAGCCACTCTAACAGCATAATCATTTTTCTTTCTATTCATTTCATCAAGCACTTCTTTTTGAGCCTTAAGTACTTGTTCTACTTGAGTCCTAACCATAGAAGCATGTCTGCTAACAAGTTTGAGTTCACCTTTAATATCAGCCATATAATCACCCAAGCGTCTAATCATATAAGAATTTTCTTTTAATTGTCTGCCAAAATAAGCATTGAAGTCATCTTGCTTAAACATAAAGTTATCAAACTCATCCAAGCATTGACTAGCAATTTTAGTAGGAGGGACTTCAGCTTTATCATATCTATAGAGAGAATTTACCTTTACTACCTGTGTCGGGATATCGGGATCAGGAGGTTCTTCAGTAAATAAATAATTAAGATCATATGTTTCTTCAACAGGCGGTATATTAAGACCATGTATTTCTTCAATAGGAGGTAAATTCTTAAAGTCTTCAGCTTTAATACCTTTTTCTTTCATAGATTTCTTTGCCTCTTGCATATCTTCGGGACTGAGAAATAAAACACCTCTCTTCTTCGGAGTTGGTTTAGGAATAGGCTCAGTAATAGGAGCAGGAACTGGCTCAGGAGCTAGCTCAGGAGGTGCCCAATTATTTTCATTTGTCAACATATTATTCAATAGAATTTCAGCTTCATCCGGTGTTCTTTCCCTGAAAAGAGAACTAGCACAACTATCCAGGTAATCTCTGGAAGCATCACTTAGTCCATTATAAAAGATATCAAGTATTTCAGGTTTCTTAAGAGGATGATCAGGCAAAGAATTAAGTAACTTGAGAAGCCTCCCCCAAGCTTGTGGGAGACTCTCTTCTTTAATTTGCACAAAGTTGTATATTTCCCTCAAAGCTGCTTGTTTCTTATGAGCAGGGAAATATTTAGCAGAGAAGTAATAAATCATATCCTAGGGACTACGCACACAACTAGGATCAAGAGAATTAAACCATATCTTAGCATCACCCTTTAATGAGAACGGAAATATTTTGAGTATATAAAAGTAACGCGATCTCTCATCATTAGTGAACAGGGCAGCTACATCATTTAACTTAGTAAGATGTGCCACAACAGTTTCAGATTCATAGCCATAAAACGGATCAGATTCAACCAAAGTAATTATATCAGGATCAACAGAGAATTCATAATCCTTATCAGGAACACATATTGGTGAAGTAGCAAAAGCAGGGTCAGGTCTCATTTTATCTCTAAGTGATTCTTTGTTCCATTTAATTAATAACCTCTTAAACTCATATCTATCTTTGCAAGAAGAAGATTCCATATCAAAAAGATAACCTTCAGGAATAATAGGCATATTTTCATCATCACTATCATCATCGTATTCAGATTCAATAATTTCTTTTTCTCTAGCCCTAGCAATTTGTTCATCAAGAAATTCACTAAGGGGCACAGTAGTATCAGACATAGAAGCAGTTTCATCATAAGTATCATGCATAGCAGAAGTGGCATCATCAATAACATGCGACATATCAGAACGAATAGCAGAAGCAGGTGTAGGTGTCGCAAACTTACTCATAACAGAAGGTGAATCAAGTGCAGAGCTAGATGGCGGTTCCTTACCTCCCCTCGTAGTTGAGGGATAGATCTTGGTTTTTGGATCTCTCAAGTTCTTCATAGTGTCCAGCAGATATAAATCCCAAGTGACTCAAAGAATAGAGCTATGCTCCCCGGCAACGGCGCTAGAAAAGGGTCTTGATAACCCACAAGTATAGGGGATCACAACAGCTTTCGAGGGTAGAGTATTCAACCCAAATTTATTGATTCAACACAAGGGGAGCCAAAGAATATTCTCAAGTATTAGCAGCTGAGTTGTCAATTCAACCACACCTGGAAACTTAGTATCTGCAGCAAAGTGTTTAGTAGCAAAGTAATATGATAGTGGTGGTAGCGGCAACAAAAGTAAAGACACCAAAAGTAATGTTTTTGGTATTTTGTAGTGATTGTAACAGTAGCAGCGGGAAAGTAAATTAGCGTAAACCAGTATATGGAAAACTCGTAGGCACCGGATCAGTGATGGATAATTATGCCGGATGTGGTTCATCGTGTAACAGTCATAACATAGGGTGACACAGAACTAGCTCCAATTCATCAATGTAATGTAGGCATGTATTCCGTATATAGTCATACATGCTTATGGAAAAGAACTTGCATGACATCTTTTGTCCTACCCTCCCGTGGCAGTGGGGTCCTATTGGAAACTAAGGGATATTAAGGCCTCCTTTTAATAGAGAACCGGAACAAAGCATTAGCACATAGTGAATACATGAACTCCTCAAACTATGGTCATCACTGGGAGTGGTCCCGATTATTGTCACTTCGGGGTTGCCGGATCATAACACATAGTAGGTGACTATGGACTTGCAAGATAGGATCAAGAACTCACATATATTCATGAAAACATAATAGGTTCAGATCTGAAATCATGGCACTCGGGCCCTAGTGACAAGCATTAAGCATAGCAAAGTCATAGCAACATCAATCTCAGAACATAATGGATACTAGGGATAAAACCCTAACGAAACTAGCTCGATTACATGATAAATCTCATCCAACCCATCACCTTCCAGCAAGCCTACGATGCAATTACTCACGCACGGCGGTGAGCATCATGAAATTGGTGATGGAGGATGGTTGATGATGACGACGGCGACGAATCCCCCTCTCTGGATCCCCGAACGGACTCCAGATCAGCCCTCCCGAGAGGTTTTAGGGCTTGGCGGCGTCTCCATATCGTAAAACGTGATGATTTCTTCTCTCTTTTTTTCTCATCGAAACTCAATATATGGAGGTGGAGTTGGAGTCGGAGACGCAATAGGGGGCCCATGAGGTAGGGGGGCGCGTCCCCCTGGGGCGCGCCCCCACCCTTGTGAGAAGGGTGTGGGCCCCCTGGTCTTCATCTTTGGCGAGGATTTTTTATTGTTTTTTCTAAGATGTTCCGTGGAGTTTCAGGTCATTCCAAGAATATTTGTTTTCTGCACATAAAACAACACCATGGTAATTCTGCTGAAAACAACGTCAGTCCGGGTTAGTTCCATTCAAATCATACAAGTTAGAGTCCAAAACAAGGGCAAAAGTGTTTGGAAAAGTAGATACAACAAAGACGTATCAGTAATCAACATTGCTAGCAACCCACAGGTACCAATCTAAGGTTTTGGGACCAAGATCAAATACAAGAGATGAACTAGGGTTTGAGAGGAGATGGTGCTGGTGAAGATGTTGATGGAGATTGACCCTCGCTCGATGAGAGGATCGATGGTGATGACAATGGCAATGATTTCCCCCTCCCGGAGGGATGTTTCCCCGGCAGAACAGCTCCGTCGGAGCCTAGATTGGTTTTGCCCTAGTTCTGCCTTGAGACGGTGGTGCTTCATCCTGATAGCTTCCTCCTTATTTTCTCCAGGGTAAAAGACATTATATAGCCAAAGATGTGCACCGGAGACCTGCCAGGGGGCCCACAAGGTCAGGGGCGCGCCTAGGGGGTGGGGCGCGCCCTCCACCCTTGTGGCTAGTTGGTGGCCCCCTCTGGTTCTTTCTTCGCCCATTATTTTTTATATATTCCAAAAATAATCTCCATAAAGATTCAGGACTTTTGGAGTTGTGCAGAATAGGTCTCTAATATTTGCTCCTTTTCTAGTCCAGAATTCTAGCTGTCGGCATTCTCCATCTTCATGTAAACCTTGTAAAATAAGGGAAAATAGGCATAAGTATTGTGATACAACGTGTAATAACAGCCCATAATGCAATAAATATCAATATGAAAGCATGATGCGAAATGGACGTATCACTTAGTGATATTGCTCCAAAACCCTCAACCACTTTCTCATTTCCATGCATGTCGAAAACATAAAAGTCAAACTCAGCCCCACCGATTTGATCTATCCGGCGCCATCGAGTTCATTTGACCTAGGCACTGCCAGAAACCCTAGACAATTCGGTCTCAACGATCAGGATCTCGGTCTCACCGAAATGGCCTTGCAAACTCTTTGTTGGTTGTTGTAATTATTTCGCTCTCACCAAAATGTGCAATTGGTCCTACCGAGTTTGCTTGACCAACTCTTTGTTTGCTCATTGCTGAAATCGGTCTCACTGAGTTTATGCAATCAGTCTCACCGAGATGAGGTTTTGCCCTAACCCTAGCACATCGGTCCCACCAAGTTGATCACGTCGGTCCCACCGAGATTCCTAACATTCACATTTTGAACTAAATCGGTCTCACCGAGTTCTTCTATTCGGTCTGACCGAGTTGGGTCAAATGTGTGTAACGGTTGGATTTTGTGTGGAGGCTATATACCCCTCCACCCCCTTCTCCATTCGAGAGAGAGCCGTTAGAACGTGCCTACACTTCCAATACTCATTTTCTGAGAGAGAACCACCTACTCATGTGTTGACACCAAGACATTCAAATCCAACCACAAGAATTTTGATCTCTAGCCTTCTCCAAGTTGCTTTCCACTCAAATCATCTTTCCACCATAGCCAAATTTGTGTGAGAGAGAGTTGAGTGTTGGGGAGACTATCATTTGAAGTAGAAGAGCAAGGAGTTCATCATCATCACACCATCTATTACCTTTTGGAGAGTGGTGTCTCCTAGATTGGTTAGCTGTCACTTGGGAGCCTCCGACAAGATTGTGGAGTTGAACCAAGGAGTTTTTAAGGGCAAGGAGATCACCTACTTCGTGAAGATCTACCCGAGTGAGGCAAATCCTTCGTGGGCGATGGCCATGGTGGGATAGACAAGGTTGCTTCTTCATGGACCCTTCATGGGTGGAGCCCTACGTGGACTCGCGCAACCGTTACCCTTCGTGGGTTGAATTATCTATCAATGTGGACGTACAATAGCACCACCTATAGGAAGCATGACAAAAATCTCTGTGTCTTCATTATGTTTGGACACTCCAATCCCATCCCTTTGTTTCTTGCAACTAGCATGCTTTACTCTTTCTGCTGCTCATACTCTTGCCATGCTTGCTTGAAGTGTATTGTGAATGCTTAAACTTGTGCTAAAACTCCACCTTAACTCAAAAAACTTAAAAATTGACACTTTTGCTTGTTGAGCGTCTAATGCATATTGGCTTGCAAGGTGAATACTTTGAGGATGGAAGAGAACTGGATCGTGAAGCGTCCGTGGAAGAATTGAAGATGTTGCAATATAATGCTCAAGCTTGTGATATTCTTTTCAACGGATTGTGCCCCGAAGAATTCAACAAAATCATCCACCTTGAGAATGCAAAGGAAAATTGGGATACTTTGGTTGATATGCACGAAGGTACCAAGTACGTCAAGGAATCCAAATTGGATGTGCTTCAAAATCAACTTGACAAGTTCAAAATGAAGGATGGTGAAGGAGTCGTTGAAATGTACTCTAGGATTGCTCTCATCACAAATGAGATTGCCGCCTTAGGAAGGGAATAGATGACCGACAAATTCATCATTAGGAAGATCCTAAGAGCCTTGGATGGAAAATATGATACCGTGCGCACCTTGATCCAAATGATGCCCAATTACAAAGATCTCAAGCCAACGAAAGTCATTGGTAGAATTGTTGCTCATGAGATGTCACTCAAGGATGTGGAAGAGCTTCACAACAAGTCTACTGGTGCTTACAAAGCTTCATGTGATGCTCCTACAACATCAAGTGAGAAACAAGTCTTCAATGAATAATTGAGCTTAATGGTGAAGAACTTCAACAAGTTCTACAAGAGTAGAAGCAAAGAGAGAAGTTCCAAGTTGATGACCCACAAGTATCGGGGATCTATCGTAGTCCTTTTGATAAGTAAGAGTGTCGAACCCAACGAGGAGCAGAAGGAAATGATAAGCGGTTTCCAGCAAGGTATTCTCTGCAAGTACTGAAATAAGTGGTAACAGATAGTTTTGTAATAAGGTAAATTGTAACGAGCAACAAGTAACAAAAGTAAATAAGGTGCAGCAAGGTGGCCCAATCCTTTTTGTAGCAAAGGACAACCCGGAACAAACTCTTATAATAGGAAAAGCGCTCCCGAGGACACATGGGAATATCGTCAAGCTAGTTTTCATCACGTTCATATGATTCACGTTCGATACTTTGATAATTTGATATGCGGGTGGACCGGTGCTTGGGTGCAGTTCTTACTTGAACAAGCATCCCACTTATGATTAACCTCTATTGCAAGCACTTGCAACTACAACAAAAGTATTAAGGTAAACCTAACCATAGCATGAAACATATGGATCCAAATCAGCCCCTTACGAAGCAACGCATAAACTAGGGTTTAAGCTTCTGTCACTCTAGCAACCCATCATATACTTATTACTTCCCAATGCCTTCCTCTAGGCCCAAATAATGGTGAAGTGTTATGTAGTCGACGTTCACATAACACCACTAGAGGCTAGACAACATACACCTTATCAAAATATCAAACGAATACCAAATTCACATGACTACTAATAGCAAGACTTCTCCCTTGTCCTCAGGAACAAACGTAATTACTCACAAAGCATATTCATGTTCATAATCAGAGGGGTAATAATATGCATATAGGATCTGAACATATGATCTTCCACCAAATAAACCAACTAGCATCAACTACAAGGAGTAATCAACACTACTAGCAACCCACTAGCACCAATCCAGGACTTTGAGACAAGAATTGGATACAAGAGATGAACTAGGGTTTGGAGATGAGATGGTGCTGGTGAAGATGTTGATGGAGATTGCCCTCTCCCGATGAGAGGAGCGTTGGTGATGACGGTGGTGATGATTTCCCCCTCCCGGAGGGAAGTATCCCCGGCAAAACAGCTCTGCCGGAGCTCTAGATTGGTTCCGCCAAGGTTCCCCCTCGTGGCGGCGGAGTCTCGTCCCGAAAAGTTGCTTCTTATTTTTTTCTCATCGAAAGACTTCATATAGGAGAAGATGGACGTTGGAGACCCACCAGGGGGCCCACGAGGTAGGGGGCGCCCCCTAGGGGGGGGGGGCGCCCCCCACCCTCGTGGGAAGGGTGTGGGCCCCCTGGCCTTCATCTTTGGCATGGATTTTTCTTTATTTCTTTTAAGACGTTCCGTGGAGTTTCAGGACTTTTGGAGTTGCGCAGAATAGGTCTCTAATATTTGCTCCTTTTCCAGCCCAGAATTCCAGCTGCCGGTATTCTCCCTCCTTATGTAAACCTTGTAAAATAAGAGAGAATAGCAATAAGTATTGTGATATAAAGTGAAATAACAGTCCATAATGCGATAAATATCGATATAAAAGCATGATGCAAAATGGACGTATCAACTCCCCCAAGCTTAGACCTCGCTTGTCCTCAAGCGAAAAGCCGATAACAATAAATATGTCCTCATGTTTAGAGGTAGAGGCGTCGATAAAAATAAAATACGGACATGCAGGCATCATGATTATTCTTATAACAGCAACATATATAGGTTTTGTCATATGATTACTTATGTTCAAGTGATGATCTATTCACAATGCAAAAGTATAAATCATAAACCTTATTGGGTTCCAACAAACTACAATCTCAGTCACTGAAGCAATTGCAATTTATCATAACATCGGAAAGAGTCTATGTCAGAGCTAAAAACCAAGTCCACATACTCAACTATCATTTAGTCCTCCATAATTGCTAACACTCACGTGATACTTGTGGTTACAGAGTTTTAATCTGACTCACAGAAAGATAGGGGCTTATAGTTTTGCCCCACAACCTTTTACCTCAAGGGTAATGTCAACAATAATGGTTCATGCTCCCCTACATCCAATTAGATATATATATATCATGTTCTTTCCAACATGCTGAGCTTGCCAAAGGATAAAATGAAAAAGGAAAGGTGAAGATCACCGTGACTCTTGCATAAGGTAGAAGATAATAATAAAGGATAGGCCCTTCGCAGAGGGAAGCAGAGGTTGCCATGCGCTTTTATGGTTGGATGCACAAAATCTCAATGCGAAAGAACGTCACTTTATATTGCCCCTTGTGATGTGAACCTTTATTATGCAGTCCATCGCTTTTATTACTTCCACATCACAAGATCGTATAAAGCTTATTTCTCCCACACCAATCAATCATACATATTTAGAGCAATTTTTATTGCTTTGCACCGATGACAACTTACTTGAAGGATCTTACTCAATCCATAGGTAGATATGGTGGACTCTCATGGGAAAACTGGTTTAAGGGTATTTGGAAGCACAAGTAGTATCTCTACTTAGTGCTGAGAATTTGGCTAGCATGAGGGGGAAAGGCAAGCTCAACAAGTTAGAGGATCCATGACAACATACTTTATCTCAGATATAAGAAAGACATAACTCATTACGTTGTCTTCCTTGTCCAACATCAACTCTTTAGCATGTCATATTTTAATGAGTGCTTCCAATCATAAAAGATGTCAATGATAATATATCTATATGTGAAACCTCTCTTTCCTTATTACTTCCTATTAATTGCAACAGTGACCAAAGCTATGTCTGCCAACTCCCAACAACTTTTAATCATCATACTCTTTCTATGTGAAGTCATTACTCTCAATAAGATCAATATGAACTTGTTGTTTCTTTTTATTCTTTTTCTCTTTTCTTTTACTCACCCAAGATCATGGCAAAATAATCAGGCCCTTGACTCAACACTAATCTTTATTATATATAACTCACGGACTCGATTACATAGAGAGATCATAAAACAAAACTCAAAACTAGATCATGCCATAAACTTTATTCTACTAGATCAAGATATTACTAATAGGACTGAACTAAGAAAAACGGTAAAGATAGGAGTTGTGATTGTGATACGATACCGGGGCGCCTCCCCCAAGCTTGGCAGTTGCCAAGGGGAGTGCCCATACCCAGATACTCAGTTCTTCTTTGTTGGAGGAGACGGTGGAGGTGTTGTTGATGATGCGGGCTTGTCGTCCATCTTCCAAGGCATAGGTTCACCATCATAGAAAGATGATCGAGTCTCCGGAATCCTCAAATCTGCAGCCAAACTCATTTTTTGAATCTATATTCATACTCACAGTTTTGGTTTTGAAGGTCATAGACTTGGGCTTGGAGGTGCTCGATCTTCTCATGTAGCTTGAAGATGGCCTCCTCGGTGTTCTTGGCATCCGGCTTGTAGTTGTTGGTGAACTCCGCGAGCATCATGTGGCTAGCATTGATTCCACGCTCCACCATCCTTTGGCACTTGAAAACTTGTTGCTCCACTGCTTCGAGCCTCGTCTCCATGCTTCCGGTCCCCTTTGGTCCCTCTTCATCGCGGATGTGCAGCAACCCATCACGCATCTCAATGGTTTGAGGGTGTCGCAGCACCTCCGCGAGGTAAGGATTGATGACCTTCTCGAAGAACTTGTCCTTGGAGGCGCTTGGGGCCGTCATGATAACCTAGATCTATCAGAAAAACAGCTCGAAACAAAAACATGAGATTTTTTCGTGATACAGGAGTTAAAACCTTCGGGAGAATATATAATGAATTTTTACCGACCAAAATACGTAACGTGCAAGAAAACGGAGTCCGGAAGGCACACGAGGTGCTCACGAGGTAGGGGGGCGCGCCCAGGGGGGTAGTGCGCGCCCACCACCCTCGTGGGGCCCTTGTGTCCTTCCCGGACTGCTACTTATTTTTCTATTTTTCTAAATATTCCAAAACAGAGAAATATTGCCTTAGAAATTGTTTTGGAGTCGGTTTACTTACCGTACCACATACCTATTCCCTTTCGGAGTCTGAAACGTTCCGAAAAGTGTCTCTTATGTGTTCCTCCAGGGTTACAGTTTCAATAATATTGGTTTCAACATTTATGGGATTACCTGAGATATAATGTTTGATTCTTTGACCGTTTACCACCTTCGGATTTGTGCCTTCGAAGTTGTTGATTTTTATTGCACCGGAATGATAGACCTCCTCGATAACATAGGGGCCTTCCCATTTAGAGAGAAGTTTTCCTGCAAAAAATCTTAAATGAGAGTTGTATAGCAATACATAATCACCTACATTAAACTCACGCTTTTGTATCCTTTTGTCATGCCATCTTTTAACTTTTTCTTTAAATAACTTGGCATTTTCATATGCTTGGGTTCTCCATTCATCAAGTGAGCTAATATCAAATAACCTCTTCTCACCGGCAAGTTTGAAATCATAGTTGAGCTCCTTAATAGCCCAATATGCCTTATGTTCTAGTTCGAGAGGTAAGTGACATGCTTTTCCATATACCATTTTATATGGAGACATACCCATAGGATTTTTGTATGCAGTTCTATATGCCCATAACGCATCATCAAGTTTCTTGGATCAATTCTTTCTAGACCTATTAACAGTCTTTTGCAAAATTAATTTGAGCTCTCTATTGCTCAACTCTACTTGACCACTAGACTGTGGGTGATAAGGAGATGCAATTCTATGATTAACATCATATTTAGCAAGCATTTTACGGAAAGCACCATGAATAAAGTGTGAACCACCATCAGTCATTAAATATCTAGGGACACCAAACCTCGGAAAAATAACTTCCTTAAGCATTTTGATAGAAGTGTTATGATCAGCACTACTAGTTGGAATAGCTTCTACCCACTTAGTAATGTAATCAACAACAACTAAAATATGTGTATATCCATTAGAGGCAGGAAAAGGTCCCATATAATCAAAGCCCCAAACATCAAACGGTTCAATAACAAGAGAATAATTCATAGGCATTTCTTGACGTCTACTAATATTACCAATTCTTTGACATTCATCACATGACAAGACAAACTTACGGGCATCCTTGAAGAGAGTAGGCCAATAAAAACCAGATTGCAATACCTTATGTGCAGTTCTATCTCCAGCGTGGTGTCCTCCATAAGACTCGGAATGACACTTGCGTAGGATCTGTTCATGTTGATGCTCAGGTACACAACATCTAATAACACCATCTAGTCCTTCTTTATAAAGATGTGGGTCATCCCAAAAGTAATGTCTCAAGTCATAGAAGAATTTTTTCTTTTGCTGGTATGTGAAGCTAGGTGGTATAAACTTAGCAACAATATAATTAGCATAATCAGCATACCATGGAGTACTACGAGAAGTACTTATAACATTTAATTGTTCATCAGGAAAGTCATCATTAATAGGTAGTGGGTCATCAAGAATATTTTCTAACCTAGATAAGTTGTCTGCAACGGGGTTCTCAGCTCCCTTTCTATCAACAATATACAAATCAAATTCTTGTAGCAAGAGAACCCATCTAATAAGTCTAGGTTTAGCCTCTTTCTTTTCCATAAGGTATTTAATAGCAGCATGATCAGTGTGAATAGTTAGTTTAGAATCAACAATATAAGGTCTGAACTTATCACAAGCAAATACAACTGCTAAAAGCTCTTTTTCAGTAGTAGCATAATTTCTTTGAGCATTGTCTAGAGTCTTACTAGCATAATGAATAACATTTAATTTCTTATCAACTCTTTGCCCTTGAACAACACCTACAACATAATCACTAGCATCGCACATAATTTCAAAGGGTAAATTCCAATCAGGTGGCTGAACAATAGGTGCAGAGACTAATGCTTTCTTAAGTATTTCAAATGCTTCTACACAATCATCATCAAAGATAAATGGTATATCTTTTTGCAATAAATTAGTCAGAGGCCGAGAAATTTTTGAGAAGTCCTTAATGAACCTCCTATGAAATCCAGCTTGACCAAGGAAACTTCTTATACCTTTGACGTCCTTGGGACATGGCATCTTTTCAATAGCATCAACCTTGGCTTTATAAACTTCAATACCTCTTTAAGAAACTTTGTGCCCCAAGACAATACCTTCATTAACCATAAAGTGGCACTTTTGCCAATTCAAGACAAGATTAGTTTCTTCACATCTCTGCAAAACTCGATCAAGATTGCTCAAGCAATCATCAAAAGAAGAACCATAGACCAAAAAGTCGTCCATGAAAACCTCACAAATCTTTTCACAAAAGTCAGAGAATATGGCCATCATGCATCTTTGAAAGGTAGCAGGTGCATTACATAAACCAAAAGGCATACGTCTATAAGAAAAAGTACCAAAAGGGCATGTAAAAGTAGTCTTTGATTGATCTCTAGCCGACACAGGTATTTGAGAGAAACCAGAATAACCATCTAGAAAGCAATAATGTGTATGTTTGCATAATATTTCTAGCATTTGATCAATAAAAGGTAAGGGGTAATGATCTTTCTTAGTAGCTTTATTTAATTTGCGGAAATCAATTACCATCCTATAACCTGTGATAATTCTTTGTGGAATCAATTCATCTTTATCATTAGGAACAACGGTAATACCTCCCTTCTTAGGGACACAATGGATAGGACTTACCCACTCACTATGAGCAACCGGATAAATTATACCTGCCTCCAGAAGCTTAAGTATTTCTTTTCTTACCACTTCTTTAATTTTAGGATTCAGACGGCGTTGAGGATCACAAACTGGTTTGGCATTTGTTTCCAAATTTATTTTATGTTGACATAGAGTGGGACTAATTCCCTTAAGATCATCAAGAGTATATCCAATAGCAGCACGATGCTTCTTCAGAGTTTTCAATAATCTTTCTTCTTCATGCTTTGAAAGGTTAGCACTAATAATAACAGGATATATCTTCTTTTCATCAAGATAGGCATATTTAAGATTATCAGGCAACGATTTAAGCTCAAACACGGGATCACCCTTGGGTGGAGGAGGATCTCCTAAAATTTCAACAGGAAAATTGTGTTGCAGAATAGGTTCCTGTTTAAAGAATACTTCATCTATTTCCCTTCTTTCATTCATGAACATATCATTTTCATGGTCTAGCAAATAGTGTTCTAAAGGATCACTAGGAGGTACGACAATAGAAGCAAGACCAATAATTTCATCCTTACTAGGTAATTCTTCCTCACGATGTTGTTTACTAAATTTAGAGAAATTAAACTCATGAACCATATCATCCAAACCAACAGTAACAATATTCTTAGCGCAGTCTATGGTAGCATTGACAGTATTTAAGAAGGGTCTACCAAATATAATGGGACAAAAGCTATCTTGTGGAGAAGTAAGAACAAGAAAATCAGCAGGATATTTAGTTTTCCCACACAAGACGTCAACATCTCTAACAATTCCAATTGGTGCAATAGTATCTCTATTAGCAAGTTTAATAGTAACATCAATATCTTCTAACTCAACAGGTGCAATTTCATTCTTAATTTCTTTGTGTAAGTCATGAGGTATAACACTAGAACTAGCACCCATATCACATAAGCCATGATAACAATGATCTCCTATTTTAACAGAAATAACAGGCACGCCTACCATAGGTCTATGTTTATCCTTATCACACGGTTTAGCAATTCTAGCAGTTTCACCTTTGAACTGAATAACATGTCCATCAATATTATCAGACAAGAGATCTTTAACAATAGCAATATAAGGTTCTACTTTAACTTGCTCAGGAAGTGTATAAGTTCCAATATTGCTTTTACGAACAACAGTTGAAGCTTTAGCATGATCCTTTATTCTAACAGGGAAAGGTGGTTTCTCAATATAAGAAGTAGGAACAATAGGATCATTATAAGTGACAGTCTTTTCTTCAACTTTAATAGGTGAAGCTACTTTTACTTCTATGGGAGGATGATATTTAAACCACTTCTCCTTAGGGAGATCAACATAGGTAGCAAAAGATTCACAGAAAGAAGCTACTATCTCAGAATCAAGTCCATATTTAGTGCTAAACTTACGGAAAATATCGGTATCCATAAAAGATTTAACACAATCAAACTTAGGTGTCATACCTGACTCCTTACCTTCGTCGAGGTGCCAATCTTCAGAGTTGCGTTTAATTCTATCCAATAAATTCCATCTGAATTCAATAGTCTTCATCATAAAAGAGTCAGCACAAGAAGTGTCGACATGTTGCGATTGTTTTCAGAAAGCCGAGCATAAAAACTTTGCATAATTATTTCTCTCTGGAGGTCATGATTGGGGCATGAATATAACATTGATTTAAGCCTCCCCCAAGCTTGAGCGATGCTTTCTCCTTCGCGAGGCCAGAAATTATATATATATATAATTGCGATCACGATGAACAAGATGCATAGGGTAATACTTTCGATGAAATTCCAGCTTCAATCTTTTATAGTCCCATGATCTCATATCATCACATAGCCTATACCATATCAATGCGTCTCCCTTCAAACATAAAGGGAATACCTTCTTCTTAGCAACATCATCGGGTATACCTGCAAGCTTAAATAATCCACAAACTTCATCCACATATATTAAGTGCTCATCAGGATGTTTTGTTCCATATCATGTAAAAGGATTAGCTAGCAGTTTTTCCATCATAGCCACAGGAAATTCAAAAGGAGTTTCATTAATAGGTTCAGTAGGTTGAGGATCATCTCTTTGCTCTACTGGACAGGGTGAAGATACCCCGAACAAGCCCCTCGGAGAATTACTTTCCATAGTAACAAGTGACAGTAAATTTCAGCACACTATATAAATTTTTCCTTACCAAATTCCACTTACCAAAGGCGCTACACTCCCCGGCAACGGTGCCAGAAAAGAGTCTTGATGACCCACAAGTATAGGGGATCTATCGTAGTCCTTTCGATAAGTAAGAGTGTCAAACCCAACGAGGAGCAGAAGGAAATGATAAGCGGTTTTCAGCAAGGTATTCTCTGCAAGTACTGAAATAAGTGGTAACAGATAGTTTTGTAATAAGGTAAATTGTAACGAGCAACAAGTAACAAAAGTAAATAAGGTGAAGCAAGGTGGCCCAATCCTTTTTGTAGCAAAGGACAAGCCGGAACAAACTCTTATAATAGGAAAAGCGCTCCCGAGGACACATGGGAATATCGTCAAGCTAGTTTTCATCACGTTCATATGATTCGCGTTCGATACTTTGATAATTTGATATGTGGGTGGACCGGTGCTTGGGTGCTGTTCTTACTTGAACAAGCATCCCACTTATGATTAACCTCTATTGCAAGCATCCGCAACTACAACAAAAGTATTAAGGTAAACCTAACCATAGCATGAAACATATGGATCCAAATCAGCCCCTTACGATGCAACACATAAACTAGGGTTTAAGATTATGTCACTCTAGCAACCCATCATCTACTTATTACTTATCAATGCCTTCCTCTAGGCCCAAATAATGTTGAAGTGTTATGTAGTCGATGTTCACATAACACCACTAGAGGCTAGACAACATGCATCTTATCAAAATATCAAACGAATACCAAATTCACATGACTACTAATAGCAAGACTTCTCCCTTGTCCTCAGGAACAAACATAATTACTCACAAAGCATATTCATGTTCATAATCAGAGGGGTAATAATATGCATATAGGATATGAACATATGATCTTCCACCAAATAAACCAACTAGCATCAACTACAATGAGCAATCAACACTACTAGCAACCTACTAGCACCAATCCCGGACTTTGAGACAAGAATTGGATACAAGAGATGAACTAGGGTTTGGAGATGAGATGGTGCTGGTGAAGATGTTGATGGAGATTGCCCTCTCCCGATGAGAGGAGCATTGGTGATGACGATGGTGATGATTTCCCCCTCCCGGAGGGAAGTATCCCCTGCAGAACAGCTCTACCGGAGCTCTAGATTGGTTCCGCCAAGGTTCCGCCTCGTGGCGGCGGAGTCTCGTCCCGAAAAGTTGCTTCTTATTTTTTTCTCATTGAAAGACTTCATATAGGAGAAGATGGACGTCGGAGACCCACCGGGGGGCCCACGAGGTAGGGGGCGCGCCCTAGGGGGGAGCACCCTCGTGAGAAGGGTGTGGGCCCCCTGGCCTTCATTTTTGGCATGGATTTTTCTTTATTTCTTTTAAGACATTCCGTGGAGTTTCAGGACTTTTGGAGTTGTGCAGAATAGGTCTCTAATATTTGATCCTTTTCCAGCCCAGAATTACAGCTGCCGGCATTCTCCCTCCTTATGTAAACCTTGTAAAATAAGAGAGAATAGCCATAAGTATTGTGATATAAAGTGAAATAACAGTCCATAATGCGATAAATATCGATATAAAAGCATGATGCAAAATGGACGTATCACAAGTCAAGGTCCTACAATGACAAAAGATCTTCTAGTCGCGATCGCAATTGCTACAATTGTGGAAGACCCTGACACTACTCTAGTGAGTGTACGGCTCCCTACAAAGGAAGAGAAGACTCACCTAAAAGGAGAACTAAAAGAGAGGAATCACCTCCAAGAGAGAGAAGGAGTAGAGATGATCGTTATGAACGAAGACCCTCTCATAGAAGCAAGGAGTCGCAAAGGAAGGACAAGTCATCAAAGAGCTACACAAGACGAAGACATCAAGCTCATGTTGGTGAATGGGTATCCGGTTCCGACTTCGACAACTACTCCGAGAGAAGTTATCACTCTGACTCTGGATATACTCAAGATGAAGGTGTTGCCAGTATTGCACTTGTGTCATCCAACTCATACGGCATATTCGACTCACCAAATGAAGGAATTGGAAGATGCTTCATGGCTAAAGGCCCTAAGGTATCACACCCCGAGTATGTTGATTTCAATAGTGATGAAGATGATTTGCTAGGTGATGATGATTTACTTGTTGACAACACTAGTGATGAAAACTATGATGAAACTGCTATTAATCATGCTAATCAAGATAAAATGAAAGACAATGATAAGAAGGAGATTGATCATCTAACTAAAGAACTAAACACTCTTAAGTTAGCTCATGAAACTACCTTACAGGATTATCGAGAGCTTTTAAAGACTCATGAGAAGCTACACTTTGAGAAGCTCAACCTAGAGCAAGAGCATGGGTTCTTAAAAGCAATCAATGATGATCTTCGTAAGAAAAGTTCTTCTTACATTGCGAAGCATTTACTCTTGTCTACTTACATGCCCCAAGTAAAATGTAGCAACAAGAGCAAGAAAGATTCTTCTTCTAGTAGTAACAATAATCATGTTAAATCCAATATTGATGCTTCTATTAGTTCTCTTGATTCCACTAATGATTCTCTTAGCCAAGTTACACTTGAGCAAAAAAATAGCTTATTGAAGGGAATTATAGAGAAAGGTGTTTACAAGAGCCTTACTAGAAGTAAGCACTTTGAGGAAATTTTATGCAAGCAAGGAAGGCACTGGAAGAATCAAGGTGTTGGTTTTTAACAAAAGTTCAATGCTAATGGAGTTGAGTGGGAAGAAGATCAATACCCCAAGAAAAAGTTTGTTCCTCAACAAGATAAGTATGACCCTACTTCTTTCAAGGGAATACAAGCTCAAGATGATCTCCCACCACAAGACCACAAGCTAAAAGGCAAGGATAAGCTTCAAGAAGAGATTGATTCATTTGGAGAAGCTCCAAAGGCCTTGGCCAAGTGGGTTCCCAAGATTACATCAAGTTCTACTTCATCAAGTACGACTATAACTCCAAGGATTCCCATCAAGTTGATGTGGGTTCCAAAGAAGAAGAACTAGAGAGTTCTTGAGGGTGACTCCGCCAACATACTCCACTCATATTCATTTTAGCAAGTACAAGTGCAATCAACTTCCATATCTTGCACTAGTTCAAGGAGTCACAACCCCTCTTGTTGGTAAGACAAGGGACAAGGTAACCTAATGCTTTCATGGACATCATCATATGTGTGTTTCACTCTATGTCTATGGATATCCTTGTGTGTTCCTTGTGGGACTAACCCATGTAGGTATTAAAAGTGCAACTCACTCCAATGGATTGCTCCAAATAATCTACATCAAAGTTGAGCATCCACATCTTCAATATCTACATGAAGTCATCATCGACAAAACCCAAGGTTAGTTCATCCCTCTTAGGGGGGGATATCACATCTAGGGGGAGCTTTGCTCTAAGAATTGAGCTAAAGAAACTAAAATGATGTGAACACAACAATGCTTTATGTAAAAGTGGTAACCCCACTTGTTCTTAAACGATGAGTATGACCTACGATGAAATGTTCTCATTTGACTCCTTAGTCAATATACTCATATATAGATGACCTAGTAATCTCCAATTGCTTGATAGATGCTAGAGTGATTGTGCACGCTTTGCCACAAATTTCATTTGACATATTATTGTGTAAGCATGTTGGTTGCATAATTTCTCCATTCGAGGACATCCATTTGTTGCTTTGATTATTTGGTTTTTCTTTTTGCCAAATGGATGGACAAGAATGCCTAAGTACTCCCTCTAGCTATCTATGCTTTTCTCATCTCAAGCTCTATTCATGCTACATCACAAAGCTTGAACAAGTCGAATTTGAAACCTTCGGGTGAGGAGCACTCGGAGCCACCAGTTCGTCAAGGGCTTAAACTTCCAAAACCTCTTAATGCATGTCGGTCAAACCAACTTATCACACTCGGTCTCACCGAATTCATTAAGTTGATCTAGGTTTTCATCATCTCATTGCAACCGATTTGAAAAATTCGGTCACACCGAGTAGCTGTAACTGCTAGTAGTTTTGCATCTCGGTGCCACCGAGTCGTTCCACTCGGTCACACCGACAATGACTGGGTATATATACCGTGGGTTGAAATTTTGGAAATTCCTCCAAACCACTCGTCCACGCCTCCCAGCTCGCCGCCCTCTTGGTCTCTAGATCATCTCAGTTGTCGCCAATGTCCTCCTGCCACTAGTCTCCATCACCGTCAATGGAAATCTCACCGCCATTGTCGCCGTAGCGATTTCGTCGCCAAGTTAGGGTACGGACTCGACCTCTTTGTGCGTTCTCTTTTTCTGATTCTTGCACAAAGAACATTGCCATTATTCTTACCACGAATGAGATCAATCTATCGACCAAAAAGTTCCATTAGAATAGATTTGATGCAAAAACTTAGGGTTAGGTTTTTTCCAAACTCATCTCGGACTGACCGATCTGAGGATCTCGGTCTCACCGATTTGGCTCAGGCCATTGCACAAGTATATCTTGGTCTGACCGAAGAGTACTAATCGGTGTGACCGAAATCACTTACTCTGTGAAACCCTAGCATCTCCGAGTCACCGAATGATACGTCCATTTTGCATCATGTTTTCTTACTGTTATTTATAAATGTTTTTATCCATAATAATGCTTGTTGGAGTAATTCTAATGCCTTTTCTCTCATAATTTGCAAGGTACACACCAAGAGGGAGAATTCTGGCAGCTGGAAATCTGGACCTGGAAAAGCTACGCCAGGCTACATATTCTGCACAACTCCAAACAAGCTGAAACTTCATGAGGATTTTTTATGGAATATATAAGAATTATTGGAGCCAATATGTACCAGAGGGGGTCCACCAGGTGGGTACAACCCACCTGGGCGCGCCAGGGAGCCCAGGCGCGCCCTGGTGGGTTGTGCTCCCCTCGGCCCACCTCCGGTGCCCATATTTTGGTATATAAGTCATTTTGACCTAGAAAAATTAAGGATAGGACTTTCGGGACGAAGCGTCGCCGCCTCGAGGCAGAACTTGGGCAGGAGCACTTTTGCCCTCAGGCGGATCGATTTCACCGGGGGAGCTTCCCTCCCGGAGGGGGAAATCATCGTCATCATCATCACCAACAACTCTCCCATCTTGGGGAGGGCAATCTCTATCAACATCTTCAACAGCACCATCTCCTCTCAAACCCTAGTTCATATCTTGTGTTCAATCTTGTTACCGGAACTATATATTGGTAATTATGGGTGACTAGTAGTGTTGATTACATCTTGAAGTTGATTACTATATGGTTTATTTGGTGGAATATTATATGTTCAGATACAATATGTTATTTAATAATCCTCTGATCATGATCATGTGTTATCATTTGTGAGTAGTTACCTTTGTTCTTGAGGTCACGCGAGAAATCATGTTGCAAGTAATCATGTGAATTTGATATGTGTTTGATATTTTGATAGTATGTATGTTGTGATTCCCTTAGTGGTGTCATGTGAACATCGACTACATGACACTTCACCATATTTTGGGCCTAAGGGAATGAATTGTGGAGTAGCAATTAGATGATGAGTTGTGAGAGTGACAGAAACTTAAACCCCAATTTGTGCGTTATTCCGTAAGGGACCGATTGGATCCAAAAGTTTAATACTATGGTTAGAATTTATTCTTAATACTTTTCTCGTAGTTGTGGATGCTTACGGGAGGGTTAATCATAAGTAGGAGGTTTGTTCAAGTAAGAACAACACCTATGCACTGGTCCACCCACATATCAAATTATCAAAGTACCGAACACGAATTAAACCAACATGATGAAAGTGACTAGATGAAATTCCCATGTAACCTCAAGAACGCTTTGCTTATCATAAGAGACCGTTTTGGCCTGTCCTTTGCCTCAAAAGGATTGGGCTACTGTTGGGGATATTACCCCTGGGCGTAAACCGGCTTACTTGGGCCGGGTTGACGTCATAGTGGTATAAGCAAGTGAAGGCTCAAGGCCTATAGTCGGTTTAGAATCTGTATCAGTAAAACCGACCTGATGTATAGCTTGTATTGTAAGTTAGGAATAGAGAGATACCGACCGGGATACGAATATGAACCGGCTGGGACTCTATGGACCGACGGGCGTCACCCGTGTATATAAGGGGACGACCCGGCGACGGTTCAGGGGACAACCACAACTCGGGCCTAGGCGAAGCTTGTTTGCTCCCTAGCCATCAAGACCACATCAATTCTATCACAACTAGACGTAGGCTTTTACCTTCATCGGAAGGGGCCGAACTAGTATAAACCCACGTGTCTTTGTGTCCTCTTTAACCCCTTTAAGTAAACTCGTAGCGATGGCTCCACGACTAAGTCCTTTCGCTAGGACATCTGCCGTGACAAATCCACGACAGTTGGCGCCCACCGTGGGGCTATCGCACGATGGTTTGGCGATCTTGGAGGGCAAGCTCAAAGGACTCGAAGGCTATGTTGTGGGCCGGATGACCAAGAGTCGTCGGGGCAGGATCTACATCGATGATGCAGGATGGGGTCCGGAGGCCGATTCAATTGAGTATGGTTACCGGGTCCCCTTTGGCAGCGTACACATCTTCATCGGCAAGATCGGTGAGCCTGGGCCTGAGCCGGACATCTACACTAACCCCGTCGAGACGGCTCAGCGTGCGAGCTTTACTCAGGTTAAACCGGCCATGAAGCGTGCCTTCGTTGGAGTCATCTATGGAGGAGGGCATGAGGACGAATCAGAGCGCGATAGCGAGACTGTCGTCTATTCTGGCGACGAGTCCTCGACCGGAGAGACCGAGTCGCTGTACCGGATGCAAGACGATCAAGTTAGGGGTTGTTCCGATGGCGACAGTATTCCGGACCCCCCAGGCCAGATCAACCGGGTTGGAATATTCATGGCTGGCACCCAGGCGACGAATTATTCTTCGACTGCCGCAGCAATGCTCTCCGAATCCGTAGCGGCAGCGGCAGCAGGGGCAGGAGGTCTTGTGCGCCCGCCGGTTCAAGTTCTATCTGATCTGTTTGACGCACTGGCCGCGCTTATGGCAGAGGATGACCCGGCGGATCAAGATACTCATAATGCAGAAATCGCGAAGGTGAGAGAGCAGATCGTGCAAGCCAAAGCGGATCTGGCAGCAGAAAAAGATCGGATGGCCGCAGAGCGGGCCGCTTTGGACGCACAGGCCTATAAACTCATGCTTGACCAGAATGCATCACAGGAGGTTTTAAAGCGAAAGCACAGATCACGCCTGCCGCTAGGGTTTGACCCCCGAAATCTCTTTCACACTCCGGGAGCTGGACCCAGTAATCCACCACAGTACCAGGAGACAAATCGGATTGAGGCGCCAGGGCCAGGTGCGACGGTCCAACCTCGCCTGATGGAGCCCCCTCAACAAAATATTGCGATGCCTCCACCGGTGCAGACGCCCCCGGGTCATTATTCGAATCCTATGGACAACCTTGTTGCGGCCGCAGCACGGTTAGAGGCCATCCCGGTCGAAGGGGATTCTCCGCAAGCAGTAGAAACGCGCCGGGTTAAGGAGCTTCTCCGGACCGCGCTGATGCAGCAGGAGGCATACTCATACAGCCGTGATCGGATTCATTCTACGCCCCGTCCGAGCCGGAGTTACAGCAGGCGCATAGATGAACCGGCCATATCAAGCAACGCGCACGGCCGTGAAGCGGCCCGTGGTGATGACCCAGCGGGTGGTGTTGTCGATGCTCGGGATGCGGTGAACCGGGCCTGGGCACAAAGGGAGGCCGAGTTAGCAGCACAGGATAATGCGGGCCAACTTACACCGGTTCGTTCTGCCACCTTTGCCGGACCAGGAATCACATCCGCTCTGGGAGTGCCTTGCTTGATCCCTGCTTTGCGTAGTGTGCGCCTGCCTAAGGATTTCAAGGGCCCACGCAAGGTGCCGAATTATATCGCTGATTTACCCCCTGAAGCATGGATAGAGAGTTATGAGATGGCCATGGAAATGCTGGATGTGGATGAGGCTGCATGTGCCAAATATTTCACCATGATGCTCGAAGGCACGGCTCGTACTTGGTTAAAGAGCCTACCGCCCAATTCCATCAGCTCTTGGGCCCAGTTGCGGAGCCGGTTTATACAGAATTTCAAGGATACATGTAAGCAGCCCAAGTCCATAGTAGACCTGGCGGCTTGTGTCCAGGAAGAAGGAGAGTCAACGACCCACTGGGTGCGTCGCGTTTCGGAAATTTTGCACTCGTCTGACAGGATTAATGCTGACTCTGCGGTCTTAACTCTGGAAGGCAACTGCCGGTTTGAGCCTCTAAAATTGAAACTGGGACGCATGAAGCGACTCTGTAATGACATGGGAACCCTCATGGCTGCCCTAGTGAAGTATGCCGATTCGGACAGTACCAAGGATCCCGAGCTTAATGATAATGAAGCAGGGAAGGGAAAGAAGGATAGCAGCTCCAGATAGCAGCAGAATAAACTAGTGGGTCATGGAAACGGAGGCAAGCGCAAGGCGGACGGCAGCGTGGACTTTGTGGCTAACACTAATGCATAGGACAGGGGGCAGCGGCGCAGAGGTAAACCGGCAAATCATAACAGGGCTCCCAATCCTAGTGCAAGCCGTTTGAACTATTTGTTGAATCAGCCTTGCCCAAAGCACGGGACGAAGGAGGCACCGGCTAGCCATCTTTGGAAAGATTGCTACATCATGCAGGAGTTCAAGAACTCTAATGCTTTCCGGTATGATCACGGATCAGGTGGCGGTTCAGGATCCGGTTTCAGCGGGCCGGATCACGATGGGGTTTCCGGTTCAGGACGTAATCAGGGCGGTCACAACTACCAGAATAATCAGAACAACCAGCAGCAGCAGCAGCAGTTAGGCTATCAGAGCCAGCAGCAGCAGCAGGCGTCGGGCTATCAAAGCCAGCCAAAGCAGTTGAGCAATGGGCAGTACCATGTCTTCACAACGGGCTTGGATAAGCGTGACCGAAAACTCCACCAACGAGCGGTAAATTCTGTTGAACCGGCCTTACCGTGTTACTTACGCTGGTCAGAGCAGCCCATCGTGTGGAGCAGAGAAGATCACCCGCTCCGGGTTGATAATCCGGGTCAGTTAGCATTAGTGGTGGACCCTCAGGTGGGGGGTTATAAATTCACCAAGGTACTCATGGACGGAGGAAGCAGTATTAACATACTGTATTATGAGACATTCAGGCGCATGGGACTAACTGACAAGGATCTCAGACCGTCAAATACGGTGTTCCATGGTGTTGTGCCAGGCAAATCTGCATATCCTGTTGGTAAAATAGCTCTAGATGTGACTTTTGGAGACGAGCATGACTCCCGGTCGGAAAAATTGAGCTTCGAAGTGGTGAAGATCCAAAGCCCGTATCACGCTTTGTTTGGGCGACCGGCTTATGCCAAATTCATGGCGCGGCCTTGTTATATCTACTTACAGCTCAAGATGCCGGGTTACAAGGGGACGATAACGGTTCACGGGAACCGTCGGATCGCTTTGGAATGTGAAGAGGGTGATGCGGCTTACGCAGAGTCGGTCTGTGCCACGAAAGAGTTGAAGTATTATAAGGACAATGTCGATTCGGCGGATATGACCCCTTTAAAGAAGCCAACTATAGAGCATGATTCAGATCTGAAGTTCAAATCGGCAGCTGAGACCAAGCTTGTTGACTTCATGCCCGGCGATTCATCCAAGCAGTTCACTATCAGTGCCAACCTGGATCCCAAATAGGAAAGCGCGCTCATCGAGTTCATCCATGAGAATCGGGACATTTTTGCATGGAAGCCAGTTGACATGCCAGGTGTACCGAGGGAACTCGCTGAGCACACTCTTAATGTGGATCCTAAGTATAAACCGGTGAAACAGTTCCTCCGCCGGTTTAACGAAGAAAGACGCAAAGCCATTGGAGAGGAAGTGGCCAGGCTTTTAGCAGCTGGTTTTATTATTGAGGTGTTCCATCCAGAGTGGCTTGCTAATCCGGTGCTAGTTCTTAAGAAAAACGGCACTTGGCGTATGTGTGTGGATTATACAGATCTTAACAAAGCCTGTCCTGCAGACCCTTTTGCCCTCCCCCGTATTGATCGGATCATTGATGCCACGGCGGGTTGTGAGCGTTTGAGTTTTTTGGATGCATACTCTGGATATCATCAGATCAAGATGGCGGTTAAGGACCAGGAGAAAACAACATTCATCACTCCCTTTGGAGCCTTCTGTTATGTATCTATGCCCTTCGGGCTCAAGAGTGCCCAAGCCACCTATCAACGGTGTGTACAGAATTGCCTGCATGAGCAGATCGGCCGCAAGGTGCACGCATATGTTGATGACATTGTAGTAAAATCAAGGCAGAAGGAGACACTGGTGGATGATTTAAAGGAGACCTTTGACAACTTGCGAGCTTACAGGATGATGCTTAATCCGGCCAAGTGTGTTTTCGGTGTTCCAGCAGGCAAGTTGCTGGGTTTCTTGGTGTCTAACAGAGGAATTGAGGCTAACCCGGAGAAGATTACGGCTATTACATCTCTGGCTAAACCGGAGTGTATCAACGATGTTCAGCGTTTGGCGGGCCGAATCGCTGCGCTGAGCCGGTTTATCAGCCGCCTCGGGGAGAAGGCTATCCCTTTGTACCAACTGCTGAGGAAGACAGACAATTTCGTCTGGAGTACAGCTGCTGACGAGGCATTTGAGGATTTGAAGCGGCAGTTAGCCAATCCGCCTGTTCTTGCAGCTCCAGTTGACAAGGAGCCACTATTATTATACGTAGCGGCTAATGCTCGGGTAGTTAGTGTGGCTATTGTGGTAGAGCGCAAAGAGGCAGGCAAGGAATATCCGGTTCAGCGGCCGGTTTATTATATCAGTGAGGTGCTGATTGAGTCCAAGCAAAGGTATCCGCATTGGCAGAAGCTGGTCTATGGTGTTTTTATGGCCAGTAGAAAATTGAAGCAGTAGTTTCAAGGGCACCCCATCACAGTGGTCAGTTCAGCTCCCTTGGGTGATATTATACAGAATCGGGAGGCGACTGGCCGGATTGCCAAGTGGGCTATAGAGCTGGGGCCACACGGTCTGAAGTACGTGCCTCGGACGGCCGTGAAGTCTCAAGCACTTGTTGATTTCATCAATGATTGGACGGAATTACAGGCACCAGAGGAGAAGCCGGATCACACATATTGGACTATTCATTTTGATGGGTCCAGGCAATTGGAAGGCTCGGGGGCTGGAGTCGTATTAACTTCCCCGCGAGGTGATAAGTTTTGTTATGTTCTCCGCTTAATGTTCCCTTGTACTAATAATGCAGCTGAGTATGAAGCCTTGCTCCATGGTCTGCGGATGGCTAAAGAGATGAATTTAAGCCGGGTCAAGTGTTTCGGTGACTCAGACCTAGTGGCTCAACAGGTGTCTGGCACTTGGGATTCTAAGGACCCGCTCATGGCTGCGTATCGTCGGGAAGTGGATAATATTGCAGGTTGTTTCAAGGGTTATCAAGTGGATCATGTGGACCGTCGGAAGAATGAAGCGGCAGATGCTTTAAGCCGGTTGGGCTCTCAGCGTAAACCGGTCCCGCCTAACGTCTTTTTGGATGTGTTGCACAATCCGTCAGTCAAGCTCCCAGGTGAAGCGGATTTGGCCATTCCTGATCCGGAGTCCCAATTGGTGGCAGCCATGCGTGTTATTCCGGATTGGACAGTTCCTTATCTTGCGTACATGACAAGGGGGGAGCTGCCAGAGGATGAGATTCTGGCCAAGCAGATAGTCCGGTGATCCAAGTCTATGACGATTGTCAATGGTGAATTACATCATTGCAGTGTATCAGGGGCGTTTCAACGTTGTGTCTCTCCTGAAGAAGGCTGTGAAATCTTAAGAGAAATCCATGAAGGGGATTGTGGGCACCACGCCGGTTCAAAGTCTCTGGTTGCAAAGGCGTTTCGTCATGGGTTCTACTGGTTGACAGCTCATGCTGACGCGGAGGACTTGGTTAAACGGTGTGATGGATGTCAGAAATTTTCAAGGCGTGCTCATGTGCCGGCTCAGGAGTTGAGGATGATCCCAATAACATGGCCGTTTGCAAATTGGGGGCTAGACATGGTTGGACCTTTAAAAGATCCAAGGATAAGAAAACTCACCTTTTGGTGGCAGTTGACAAATTTACCAAGTGGGTTGAAGCGGAGCCTGTCAGCACGTGTGATGCAGCAATAGCGGTACAGTTCATCAAGAAGGTGATTTTCCGGTTTGGTTTTCCACACAGTATCATTACTGATAATGGTACCAATTTATCCAAGGGTGCTATGAAGGAGTTCTGTGAACGTGAACACATCCGACTTGATGTGTCGTCAGTAGCACACCCCCAGTCCAATGGACAGGCAGAACGAGCTAATCAGGAAATCTTGCGAGGCATCAAACCCCGGCTTTTGGTCCCATTGCAAAGAACACCAGGATGTTGGTTGAAGAGCTGCCATCTGTATTATGGAGTATCAATACTACGCCAAACCGGTCCACAGGATACACGCCGTTTTTCATGGTCTATGGAGCAGAGGCGGTTCTCCCTAGTGACATCCGGCACGATTCGCCTCGTGTGGCAGCTTATGTTGAGGCAGATAATGAGACAGCACGACAAGATGCTTTGGACCTATTGGACAAAGAGCGTGATATAGCGGCTGCCCGTTCGGCGATTTACCAGCAAGATCTTCGTCGCTATCACAGTCGCCGGGTTAGAACCAGAACTTTTCAAGAAGGAGATTTGGTGCTTCGATTCATCCAAGATCAAACGGATATGCACAAGTTATCCCCACCTTGGGAGGGACCTTTCGTAGTCAGCAAGAATCTGCACAACGGGTCGTATTATCTGATTGATATTCGAGAGCATCAAGACTCACGTACATCAGAAGAGGAGACCAACAGACCGTGGAATATAGCTCATCTTCGGCCTTACTATACTTGAGCCATTGGCTCTATTTTTGTACATATCATGACAATGTATATATTATCTTTGATATATCAAACCGGAGCCTCAGCCGAAGCGGGGTCTCTGTCTTTATCATCATGCGAGGTTACACGGAGTGGTTCTGTCTAAAGCGGCCTCCGGTTTACCCTTTGACATTTGTTTTATATCACTGGGGGCTTTGGTCGTGTCCGAACCAACGAACACCCTTTGATAGGCGACAGCCACCAGATCATTTGGGGACTGAGTCAAGTTTGAACCAGTAATGCCTCTTGGTCGGCCTAAGGCCACAATATCACTGGGGGCTTTGGTCGTGTCCGAACCAACGAACACCCTTTGATAGGCGACAACCACCAGATCATTTGGGGACTGTGTCACGTTTGAACCAGTAATGCCTTTTGGTCGGCCTAAGGCCACAAAATCACTTGGGAGCATGGTCGGGCCCGAGCCATTGCTACGCCTCTTGATTTGGCATATATGCCACGAGTCATTTGGGGACCTGGCTGACTTGAATCATTGTCACCCCTATTGGGGGCCTTGATCCTTTCCGACCATGGTAATGCCATCTGAACAGCTTAATAGCATATTTTTGCGAATGGTTTTTATCATTACTTTCGTTTCCATCTTGTTTTCATGGTTTGTTCGTTTTTGTTTTTGCTGGATTTCTTTATGTCGACAAGTATATTTTTTCCGGTTCAGCCAATGATTTTTGATCCCCCTTCTAATCCGGAGGAGTCTCCCGGTTTACTTTTTCCCTGTTACACTCATGGAATAACCAGGGGGCTTGTATTAAGTCAGCACAGCTTTTACGGGGGCTACTTTCTCCCTTTTTTGACGGTATTGGTTTATAAAACCACCGCTTCAGGCTTGGGTAAACCAGCTTTATACCCAAACATGGAAGGTATTTGTGTATCATGTGTTTGTTATATTTCTGATACACATATCAAGATCATAATCCGGCTGCGGTATAACCGCTACCGAAGTTCAAATTTTTTCTGATTGCAGGAAATATGAATTAAAGTTTTCAAGCAAAAGCTTTAGTACTTATGCACGAAGGCATATCCCAGGCAGAAGTTTTCACTATCCTATTACAAGGCAGTATGGTGCCCAAACAAAATCGTTGTTTCCGTAGAAGGATGTTTCAAATAGCACTTCAAACCGGCTTCCGGTTCAAGCTTGCTCCTCGTCCTCCACCGCTTCAGCTTCCTCGTCTCTACCCATTGGCTGGAAATCAACAGTGGTCCAGTCGATTCCCATTAAAGCTTGGAAAACAGCTTCTTCATGGATCAGGGAAGACGGTTCAATATCAGGGGCGTAAGTGTGCTTACGGATTGGAGGAATCAGATTCTCCGCTTCAACAGTTGGGGCAGGCACTCGCTTGTTTTGATCATTGTATTGCGCTTGATAATGCGTCAAATCCGCCTCTTCAGCTAGCTGGCAAGCCAGAGGGCGCACTACACGGTTTATAGCCCTTAAATCTTCTTCGTCGAACTCAGAGCCGTCTTCTTTCAGACTGGGATAGCCTTGAGCTGCTTCCACAGGATCAAAGTCGGGCACCCATGCCTTTGCCCGGATTAAGGCATTGATGGCTCCGGTTCGGGCAGCGGATTTTTTCAGCTCCTCAATCCGGGCTGGAAGCATTGACAACTTGCTAGAGTGTCCTGGATTAAAGAGGGCGCCGGGTTGTTGTGAGAAGCTGTGCTGATGATCCGTTGGGCTCCAGTGTACAATTGTTCTATCAAGGTGTAGGCAGCTTTCAGTTTCTTCCGAACATCGTTTCCTAAGTGCCCAATACGTGTGCCTACAAAAGGATTGGAATGGTCTCAAACCGGACTTATGATACAGCAGATTCAAATTTATTACAGAAGTTATAAGGAGCTTACCAAAGATAGCAGCAGTCATGGAGTGTATTTGCCGCTGTACGGCCGTCAGTTCATCTACCACCGGTTTAAGGGCCGCTTCAGCATTTTCTGCTCTTTTGGTTAAACCGGCCTTACCAGTGGCCCAGTCAGCTCGCTCTTTCTTGAAATTTTTCTTCAGCCGTTCAGCAGTGTTCAAAGCGCTGGTTAATTCTTCCTTGGCTTTATCTGTTTCAGCTTGCTGGGTCTTCAGGGCCTCCTGCAAATCGGCAATTCGGTCCTCCTTGATTTTAATCTCAGCCTGCATACAGATGACATTTTAAAAATTTTCACAGTCAAGACAAGAAATTGAAGTACCAACCACATAAACAAAGTTATATGCCTGATACTTGGGGGCTAATGTATCTTCAATTTTTTTTGTATATTGCTCAACTACAAAGTCCCAAGCTCAATACAAGTATTCAACTTGGCACTTGGGGGCTAATGGCTATTTGATCAAGTTCTGTTTTAAGGACAGCTTTTTAGCCCCGGTTTGATTATGCTAAACCGGCCCTCGAGGGTTATACTGATGGATTTCAATAATTATATATTCAGGATCAAGTCCCGGTTTGACCAAGGTCACAAACCGGCCCTTGGGGGCTACCGGGATGAATGCAAGAGCGTAAGAGAAAGAAGGAATTTACCTCAAATTTATCCCTCATCATTTTGACCAGGCCAGCTTCACAGTCACGGCTAGTGTAAAGCCGGTTTAAATAGCCAGAATGAAGATCTTGCGCATTCAGAGCGGCATACGTTTCCAATTCGACATCCCATTTTCCTTTGTTCAAAGAGGAAGAATCCTCTTTGATGGTATGCCTGGTAAGAGTGGTAGGATCCCCGGGTTCAGAACGACCTACACCGGTAATCACAACATCATCATCTTTTGATTCGCCGGTTTGGGTTGGTGCGGCCGTTTTGTCAGCAGGAGTGTGGGATTTTTCAATCTGGATAGAACTGGCAGGCGGATCAGCAGACGCTGGAGCATTAGTAAGACCTTCTTCAGGGATAATGTCATCTTGCAGAGGAGGATCATTGGGGATATCTTCAGAAATAAACATTTCATGATCCGGCGCTTGGTCATGTTCCGGGGCCACATTTTCTTCAGCCGCTTTATCCAGGCGGGCTTTCTTGCTTGGTTTCGGTTTAGCCCTGGAAGAAAAGATAAAAATTAAGGAAAAGTGTAAACCATTGCGCAGCATACTGGAAGCATATGATCGGTTGAACTTACCCAGCAACTGTTTTCAAAGGTGGTAGCTGGGTGGCTGACGATTCACCAGATGAGGAATGAGAAGTGACCTGATAATCGGAGTCGGATGGATTAAGAGGTTGACGGAAGAAACCCGCTTTACAATTTAAATCAATAAAAAGGTCGGAGACCTCGGAGCGGCGTTTTCGAACCGGACTGTTTGGTAAACCGGCAGAGGTAACTACCTGGCCACTGTGCCGGGTTGTGCGGCGAGCTTCGTGTTGCTGGGTCTTCATAAGAAATTGGGAATCCAGATAAGCAAGAGGATGAGAAAATTTAACTTTCCGGTTTGCCCGGTGAAATTTTGGCAAAGGCAAGATTTCTGAATCGGAAGAGAGAATGGTTACCTCAACGAAAGCCGCATTGCTGGCTTCAGCATCATCCTGACAAACATCATCATCAATAAGGCGTGTAAAAAGTAAGCCAAGTGAATCAAGTTCTATCTCAAGATCCGGTTTACCCACATCATCATCAATGGCCGGGTCAGACGAAGCGGTGGTTTTTCTCTTATGAGCTGGTTTCTTGACAACCTTGGTCTTGGGCCGGGTTGGCCGTCCTGCCTTTTCCGTTTTGTCTTGAGGAAGTTTCTTACTCCAGAACGGATTATCACCCTGGATCAGCAGCAATTAAAATGTTGAACATATAAAATAGTAACTCGGATCAACAATAAAGCAATTGAAATATTACCGCTGGCGGTTTGTTGGTGGTGCAATACGGAAGCAGACCGGTTTGAGCACAGAGGTGCTCCGGTTCATTTAGCATCTTCTTCACAGATTCTGTGACTTCATCCTCAGGGAGTTGGATTTTAGTGTGTCGGAGTGGGTCATCGACACTATCAGTATACTCACACATCAAATTTGGGCGCCGGCTTAGAGGCAAAATACTCCATGATATCCAGCAGCGTGCAAGGTCTATTCCTGTTAAACCGTTGGCCATGAAGGCCCGGAGCTTGGACAGTTGAGGAGCATATTTAATTCTCTCCTTGGCGTTTAGCCTTTGTGGAAAGGGGTGAGTGTTGCTGAGCCGTTCCGGACGGAAGCCAGGCAAGGGATTTTCGTTGTCAGGAGATGTATCCTTGCAATAAAACCAAGTTACGTTCCATTCCTTGGGGTGAGTATGGAGTTTGACGTGAGGGTAGGTGATTTCTTTCCTCTTCTGAATGGCCATACCGCCCAGTTCGGTATTAGGGCCGTCAGTGAATTCAGTATGATGGTTCAGATGAAAGAGGTCTCTGAATAACTCGACGGAAGGCTCCTCTTGAAGGTATGCTTCAGAAAGTACTTGAAAGTGACATAGGTTGGTGACGGAGTTGGGGCCAATATCCTGTGGACGGAGTTGAAAGTTGGCTAACACGTCCCGATAAAATTTGGAGCCGGGCGGTTTGAAGCCCCGGGCCATATGATCTGTGAAGACCACGACCTCTCCTTCCTGGGGTGTAGGAGGACATTCATCTCCAGGAACCCTCCAATGAATCGTGTCTTTGCTATCCAAAGCACCAATCAAGACTAGGTCGTTCAGCTGTGATTCTGTGACACGGGAGGGAACCCAATTGCACTCGTATACTTGTTTGGCCATGACAAGATCTACAAGGAATAAATGATTCGGTTCAAGCATATGCCGGATAAAACGGTGGTGATCTAATTACGGTAAACCGGAGGCAGTACCATAAACCGGTCTTCTACAACGAGGCATCAGATGGATTCTGGCGGTTCAACCAGGGGACTAATGACATATATACTGGTCTAGCTATTTTTTCTCTATGGTGAAGTTAAACCGCCTGGCCTAAGTATCGGAAGCAATCGAAACTATGGATAACTAGTTATGCAGAAACAAGTTTCACAAAGTTATGTTACAGCCACGGATCTACAGCAAGCTCATAAAAAAACAGGAAGTATTTTGAAGACTAAGACGGAAACAGAAGTGAACCATTGAGTGGATAGATGCAGGAGATCTATAAGTCTGGATGAGAAATGGTAAGAGGATGCTAAAGGGATCGCTACTAAACACAGCAAGAGTTCACGGATGCATTCAAGATCAGAGAGCAGCTATGAACGCGCGATGAACATAGCAGGAACATGGAACCCTAAGAATAGATCTAGGTTAAGAGGGAGAGAGAACTTACCAGGAACGGAGAGGATGCGGAAAGACGCCGCGACACTCTGGTACGTGCAGGTTGATGCAGCGGCCTGAGACGAGGCAGAGGTCGACGGTGGTGGCAGAGCTCCAAGGCCGGCGACGTAAGGAAGAAGAAGAAGAAGGGATGAAGGGGAAGAAGAAGGAAATGACCCTTCGGTCTTATTTATAAGGCAACTGAGCTAGGTCAAACGCGTGAATCCAGGAGCTGTCATTAAGAGGGCGTTATGAATTTCATAATGACGTCATGCCGGTTTATAGTAGCCAAAACAGATGACGTCATGCCGGTTTACAGTGACCAAAAATGATGACGACATGGAGATTTGCCAATTAACAGAAGACATCCAAGATGCAAGATGGTGTGAAGGATTGACATGAACCAGTTCAAATCAATCTGGGGCCTAATGTTGGGGATATTACCACTGGGCGTAAACCGGCTTACTTGGGCCGGGTTAACGTCATAGTGGTATAAGCAGGTGAAGGCCCAAGGCCTATAGTCGGTTTAGAATCTGTATCAGTAAAACCGACCTGATGTATAGCTTGTATTGTAAGTTAGGAATAGAGAGATACCGACCGGGATACGAATATGAACCGGCTGGGACTCTATGGACCGACGGGCGTCACCCGTGTATATAAGGGGACGACCCGGCGGCGGTTCAGGGGACAACCACAACTCGGGCCTAGGCGAAGCTTGTTTGCTCCCTAGCCGTCGAGACCACATCAATTCTATCACAACTAGATGTAGGCTTTTACCTTCATCGGAAGGGCCTGAACTAGTATAAACCCACGTGTCTTTGTGTCCGCTTTAACCCCTTTAAGTAAACTCGTAGCGATGGCTCCACGACTAAGTCCTTTCGCTAGGACATCTGCCATGACAAATCCACGACAGCTACCTTGCTGCACTTTTTTTTACTACTATCATTACTTGCTTGTTACAAATTATCTTGCTATCAAACTACTTTGCTACTTACAATTTTAGCACTTGCACACATTACCTTGCTGAAAACTACTTGTCATTTCCTTCTGCTCCTCGTTGGTTTGACACTCTTACTTATCAAAAAGAGCTAAAATTGATCCCCTACACTTGTGGGTCATCAAGGCTATTTTCTGGCGCCGTTGCCGGGGAGTGAAGCACCATTGGTAAGTGGAATTTGGTAAAGAAACATTTACATAGTGTGCTGAAATTTATTGTCACTTGTTACTATGGAAAACAATCCTTTGAGGGGTTTGTTTGGGGTATATTCACCTCGTCAGGAACCACAATTAATTTCCCCTCAACCTACTGCACCTACTTAAAATATTTAATATGAAATTCCTTCGGGTATGATAGAACAACTGCTAGCTAATCCTAATGCAGGAGATGGAACTGAACATCCTGATATGCACTTGATATATGTGAAACAAATTTGTGGATTGTTCAAGCTTGCAGGTTTACCCAGAGATGAAGTTATGAGAAAGGTTTTCCCTTTATCTTTGAAGGGAAAATCATTGGCATGGTATAGGCTATGCGATGATATCGGATCTTGGAATTGGTATCGTTTGAAATTGGAGTTCCACCAAAAAATTATTCTATGTATCTAGTTCATCGTGATTGGAATTATATATATAATTTTTGGCCTCGTGAAGGAGAAAGTATCGCTCTAGCTTGGGGGAGGCTTAAGTCAATGTTATATTCATGCCCCAATCATGAGCTCTCAAGAGAAATTATCCAGAATTTTTATGCTTGGCTTTCTCGTAATGATCAAATCATGCTTGATACTTCTTGTGCTGGTTGTTTTATGAAGAAGACTATTGAATTCCCCGAAAACTTCCAGGAGCACCACGAAACCCTATTTCCACCGCCGCAACCTTCTGTACCCAAGAGATCCCATCTTGGGGCCTTTTCCAGAGCTCCGCCGGAGGGGGAATCGATCACGGAGGGCTTCTACATCAACACCATAGCCCCTCCGATGATGTGTGAGTAGTTTACCACAGACCTTCGGGTCCATAGTTATTAGCTAGATGGCTTGTTCTCTCTCTTTGGATCTCAATACAAAGTTCTCCTCGATCTTCTTGGAGATCTATTTGATGTAATTCTTTTTGCGATGTGTTTGTCGAGATCCGATGAATTATGGGTTTATGATCAAGTTTATCTATGAACAATATTTGATTCTTCTCTGAAATCTTTTATGTATGATTTTTTATCTTTGCAAGTCTCTTCGAATTATCAGTTTGGTTTGGCCTACTAGATTGATCTTTCTTGCAATGGGAGAAGTGCTTAGCTTTGGGTTCAATCTTGCGGTGTCCTTTCCTAGTGACAGCTGGGGCATCAAGGCACGTATTGTATTGTTGCCATCGAGGATAAAAGATGGGGTTGATATCATATTGCTTGAGTTTATCTCTCTGCATCATGTCATCTTGCCTAATGCATTACTCTATTCTTATTAACTTAATAGTCTAGATGCATGCTGGATAGCGGTCGATGTGTGGAGTAATAGTAGTAGATGCAGAATCGTTTCGGTCTACTTGTCGCGGATGTGATGCCTATATACATGATCATGCCTAGATATTCTCATAATTATGCAGTTTTCTATCAATTGCTCGACAGTAATTTGTTCACCCACCGTAATACTTATGCTATCTTGAGAGAAGACACTAGTGAAACCTATGGCCCCCGGGTCTATCTTTTATCATATAAGTTTCCAATCTATTTTATTTTTCAATCTTTACTTTCAATCTATATCATAAAAATACCAAAAATATTTACCTTATTATCTCTATCAGATCTCACTCTCGTAAGTGACCGTGAAGGGATTGACAACCCCTTTATCGCGTTGGTTGCAAGGTTCTTATTTGTTTGTGTGGGTAAGAGGGTCTTGCGTGTAGTCTCCTACTGGATTGATACCTTGGTTCTCAAAAACCGAGGGAAATACTTACGCTACTTTGCTGCATCACCCTTTCCTCTTCAAGGGAAAACCAACATAGTGCTCAAGAGGTAGCAAGAAGGATTTTTGGCGCTGTTGCCATGGAGATATACGCACAAGTCAAGGCATACCAAGTATGCATCACAAAATCTTATCCCTCGCATTACATTATTTGCCATTTGCCTCTCGTTTTCCTCTCCCCCACTTCACCCTTGCCATTTTATTCGCCCTCTTTTTCCATTCGCCTATTTTTCACTAGCTTCTTGTGTGCTTGTGTGTTGGAATGTTTGTCACGATGGCTCAAGATAATACTAAATTGTGGGATTTTTCCAATACCAACAATAATGCTTTTATTAGCACTCTGATTGCTCCCCTTACCAATGCTAAATCTTGTGAGATTAATACTGCTTTGCTGAATCTTGTCATGAAAGATCCGTTTTCTAGCCTTCCTAGTGAAGATGCCGCTACCCATCTAAACAGTTTTGTTGATTTTTGTGATATGCAAAAGAAGAAAGATGTGGATAATGATATTGTTAAATTGAAGCTATTTCTGTTTTCTCTTAGAGATCGTGCTAAAACTTGGTTTTTGTCTTTGCCTAAAAATAGTATTGATTCTTGGAACAAGTTTAAAGATGCTTTTATCTCTAAGTATTTTCCTCCCGCTAAAATCATCTCTCTTAGAAACGATATTATGAATTTTAAGCAACTTGATCATGAGCATGTTGCACAAACATGGGAGAGGATGAAATTAATGATACGTAATTTCCCTACACATGGTTTGAACTTGTGGATGATTATACAATTTTTTTATGCTGGATTGAATTTTGCTTCTAGAAATCTTTTAGATTCAGCCGCGGGAGGCACTTTTATGGAAATCACTTTAGGAGAAGCTACCAAACTCCTAGATAATATTATGGTTAATTATTCTCAATGGCACACCGAAAGATCTACTAGTAAAAATGTTCGTGCTATAGAAGAAATTAATGTTTTGAGTGGAAAGATGGATGAACTTACGAAATTGTCGGCTAATAAGAGTGTATCTTCCGATCCTAATGATATGCCTTTGTCTACTTTGATTGAGAATAATAATGAATCTATGAATGTGAATTTTGTTGGTAGGAACAATTTTGGTAACAACGCATATAGAGGAAACTTTAATCCTAGGCCGTTTCCTAGTAATTCCTATAATAATTCTGGTAATTCCTACAACAATTCTTATGGAAATTATAATAAGATGCCCTCTAATTTTGAATATTGTATTAAAGAATTTATTAGTTCGCAAAAGAGTTTCAATGCTTTGATTGAAGAAAAATTGTCTAAGATTGATGAGTTGGCTAGGAACGTGGATAGAATTTCTCTTGATGTTGATTCTTTGTAACTTAGATCTATTCCACCTAAGCATGATATCAATGAGTCTCTCAAAGCCTTGGGAATTTCCATTGATGAGTGCAAAGAAAGAACCGTTGGGATGCGTGCAAACAAAGATTGCTTTATAAAAGCGTGTTCTTCTAGTTTTGATGATAATAAGGATGAAGATCTAAAAGTGATTGATGTGTCTCCTATTAAATATTTGTTTTGTAATATGAATCTTCATAATGATGGGACTGGAGATGAGTCAACTTTAGTTAAAAGAGGTCCCAATGATTCGGAGTTTTTAGATCTTGATGCAAACTTTGGTAAAAGTGGGATTGATGAGGTAAAAACTTTACAGAGCAATGAACCCACTATTTTGGATTTCAAAGAATTTAATTATGATAATTGCTCTTTGATAGATTGTATTTCCTTGTTGCAATCCGTGCTAAATTCTCCGCATGCTTATAGTCAAAATAAAGCTTTTACCAAACATATTGTTGATGCTTTAATGCAATCTTATGAAGAAAAGCTTGAATTAGAAGTTTCTATCCATAGGAAACTTCATGATGAGTGGGAACCTACTATTAAAATTAAAATTAAAGATCATGAATGCTATGCTTTATGTGATTTGGATGCTAGCGTTTCCACGATTCCAAAAACTTTGTGTGATGTGTTAGGTTTCCGTGAATTTGATGATTGTTCTTTAAATTTGCACCTCGCGGATTCCACTATTAAGATACCTATGCGAAGGATTAATGATGTTCTTACTGTTGCAAATAGGAATTATGTGCCCGTAGATTTCATTGTTCTTGATATTGATTGCAATCCTACATGTCCCATTATTCTTGGTAGACCTTTCTTTAGAACGATTGGTGCAATTATTGATATGAAAGAAGGGAATATCAGATTCCAATTTCCGTTAAGGAAAGGCATGTAACACTTTCCTAGAAATAAAATTAAATTACCTTATGAATCTATTATGTGGGCCACTTATGGATTGCATACCAAAGATGATAATACCTAGATATATTCTTGCTTTTATGCCTAGCTAGGGGCGTTAAACGATAGCGCTTGTTGGGAGGCAACCCAATTTTATTTTTGTTTATTAATTTTTGGTTTTGTTTAGTAATAAATAATTTATATAGCCTCTGTTTAGATGTGGTTTTATTCCTTTAATTAGTGTTTGTGCCAAGTAGAACCTTTGGGAAGACTTGGGGGAAGTTTTTGCGATCTTGCTGTAAAAAACAGAAACTTTAGCGCGCACGAGATTTGCTGCCATTTTTTGCTGGAGAGTGTGATTAGGTAGATTCTTTTAGCAGATGATTACTAGAAAAATTCCTCACGTCCACCAATTTATTTCATAATTGTTGGGGTTACAGAAGTATTCGAAATCTACAGATTACTACAGACTATTCTATTTTTGATAGATTCTGTTTTTCGTGTGTTGTTTGCTTATTTTGATGAATCTATGGCTAGTATCGGAAGGTATGAACCATAGAGAAGTTGTAATACAGTAGGTTTAACACCAATATAAATAAATAATGAGTTCATTACAGTACCTTAAGTGGTGGTTTGTTTTCTTATACTAACGGAGCTCATGAGATTTTCTATTGAGTTTTGTGTTGTGAAGTTTTCAAGTTTTGGGTAAAGATTTGATGGATTATGGAATAAAGAGTGGCAAGAGCCTAAGCTTGGGGATGACCAAGGCACCCCAAGGTAAAATTCAAGGAAAACCAAAAGCCTAAGCTTGGGGATGCCCCGGAAGGCATCCCCACTTTCGTCTTTGTTCATCGGTAACTTTACTTGAGGCTATATTTTTATTCACCACATGATATGTGTTTTGCTTGGAGTGTCTTGTATGATTTGAGTCTTTGATTTTTAGTTTACCACAATCATCCTTGCTGTACACACCTTTTGGGAGAGACACACATGAACCGGAATTTATTAGAATACTCTATGTGCTTCACTTATATCTTTTAGAGCACGGTGGTGGTTTTATTTTATAGAAATTATTGATCTCTCATGCTTCACTTATATTATTTTGAGAGTCCTTTAGAACATCATGGTAATTTGATTTGGTTATAAAATTAGTCCTAATATGATAGGTATCCAGGATGGGTATAATAAAAACTTTCATAAAAGGCGCATTGAATACTATGAGAAGTTTGACACTTGATAATTGTTTTGAGATATAAGGATGGTGATATTAGAGTTGTGATAGTTGAGTAGTTGTGAATTTGGGAAATACCGGAGTTGAAGATTGCAAGTCCCGTAGCATGCATGTATGGTAATGGTTGTGTAACAAATTTGAAACATGATGTGTTCTTTGATTGTCTTCCTTATGAGTGGCGGTCGGGGATGAGCGATGGTCTTTTCCTACCAATCTACCCCCTAGGAGCATGCACGTAATGCTTGGTTTTTGATGACTTGCAGATTTTTGCAATAAGTATGTGAGTTCTTTATGACTAATGTTGAGTCCATGGATTATATGCACTCTCACCTTTCCATCATTGCTAGCCTCTTCGGTACCATGCATTGCCCTTTCTCACCTTGAGAGTTGGTGCAAACTTCGCCAGTGCATCCAAACCCCGTGATATGATACGCTTTGTCACACATAAACCTCCTTATATCATCCTCAAAACAGCCACCATACCTACCTATTATGGCATTTCCATAGCCATTCCGAGATATATTGCCATGCAACTTTCCACCGTTTCATTTATGACAAGCTTCATCATTGTCATATTGCCTTGCATGATCATGTAGTTGACATCTTATTTGTGGCAAAGCCACCATGCATAATTTATCATACATGTCACTCTTGATTCATTGCCCTTCCTGGTACACCGCCGGAGGCATTCATATAGAGTCATATTTTGTTCTTGTATCGAGTTGTAATTATTGAGCTGTAAATAAATAGAAGTGTCATGATCATCATTAATAGAGCATTATCTCAAAAAAGGGGGAAGGCCAAATAAAAAAAGGAAAGGCCAAAAAAAGAAATAAAAGGGGACAATGCTACTATCCTTTTTTCCACACTTGTGCTTCAAAGTAGCACCATGATCTTGAGAGTCTCTTGTTTTGTCACTTTCATATACTAGTGTGAATTTTTCATTATAGAACTTGGCTTGTGTTGGGAATATAGCTACCAGGTAAGACCCGCCCAGGAGGGGCCGGGTCAGCCCCAATGGCGGGTCACAAAGGAAGCCCAGTAACATTCAAGGCGATAGTTTATTAAGGCTTATAGAAGGCCTAAGCTCAGAGGCGGCTTAAGGCCCAATATTGTAAACCGACGTATGTGAGGAAAGACTTGTAAGGAAAGGCATATAAAATAAGTCACCGAGTCGGACACGTTTTATGAGCCGACTGGGACTCTGTAGGCCGCCAGACGTCAACCCATGTATATAAGGGGACGACCCGGCGGCGGCTTAGGGAAAGAAACAAGAGATCGATAACCAAGCCAGCGGATTAGCCTCTTGGTGATCGAAACCCCAGCAATTCCAACACAACTAGACGTAGGCTTTTCCCTTCATCGTAAGGGGTCGAACTAGTATAAAACCTCTCGTGTCCTTTGTCCCGATTAACCCCTTTAAGCTTCCTAGTTGCAATGGCCCTATGACTAAGTCCTTTTGCTAGGACATCTTCCGTGACTATTCCACGATAGTTGGCGCCCACCGTGGGGCCAACGCACATAAGAACTTAAACAACGGGTCATATTACCTCATTGATGTTCGAGAGCACAAAGACTCACGTAAGTTGGAGGAGGAGACCCGCCGGCCATGGAACATTGCTCAACTTCGGCCATACTACACCTGATCCATCGGCTCTCGTCATGTACATACTTTGATGTTGTATATACTATGATAAGTAATAAAGTAGGACCTTTTTCCTTTTTCCTCTTCAAAGATTATATATCTTTACTATTTTTCATGACTATTAAAGAGCTGATCATATGTGAATTTAGCTTAACCTTTCTGGTCCGGCTTATGATCGTATTCGAATCTAGTTGTAAACCTCATGATCACTTGGGGGCTTCCTGTTCAAACATAGGTCGTATTCGAACCAAAGAGAACATAGCTTTCGTAACTCTCTTGATCGGCTCAAAGCCAAATTCATTTGGGGGCTTCTTGATCATATCCGAATCATAGCTTAAACCCTTTTGGGTCCGACTTGGATCGTATTCGAATCAGGGTCGTTAAAAACCTCTCAAGGTCATTTGGGGGCTTCCTGTTCAAACATAGGTCGTATTCGAATCAAAGAGAACATAGTTGTCGGTACCCATTTGATCGGCGCAACGCCAAAGCCACTGGGGGCCATATGATCGTATTCGAATCTTAGCTTAACCCCTTTGGTCCGGTTTACTGATCGTATTCAAATCAGAAACCCCCAACCTTTAGTTACAAGGTTAATTTATATTGTTTGCCACCTGTTATTTGTCTTATTGGTCTTTTATTGTCTCAATTTTAAACAATCAGCACAGTCTTTTCACCGGCTTGACTATTTGACAATAAACCGCCAAGGCATGATAGTCATTAGGCATACAGAAGCATTGACTTCTCAAAAGGACTGGATCATCAACCTCATCACCTGGGTCATATAAACCAGTGGTCCAGAGGTCAAAAATACAGGTATGACTGTTATTTATGAACAGTTGTTTCTGTGTTAATCAAAGGTTGTTTCAACCTTGTTTATTTTCGCATCTGTTTTTGTTTCTTCTACTATTATAAACCATTGGTTATATACCGGGTGTTCTGACCCGTTCGGTGCTAAACTGCCAAGCCAGTTTTTTTCCTTTTCTACAGGAACAGAGCCAAAATATTACAGAGATAACAATAAATGTGACGCATATATTGACATCAAGAAGCAAAGAGTTACACACGGCATCTTATGCACATTGGCATAGGCAAAATATGCAGTTGTTTCAAGCTAAATCTATTACAATGCTTTTAAGAGCCCATAAAGATGGTTCTCACTCTTCCCTTGCCGGTTCACCTCCTTCTGTTAATTGGAAGCTGGGATTGGACCAGTCGAAGCTGTTCACGGCAATGAACTCTGATTCATCATCAATCAAGCCAGCCGGATCAACTTCTGGAGCAAACTTATGTTGTTGAACCAGCGGGATAAGGTCTGTCACCTTGTAAGAGGGAGTCGCCATCTTCTTATTCTCCAAATCAAAACCCGGCTGATATTTATCAATATTGGTTTCATCTCCAAGAATGGTAGCCCGAGGTTGAACTTCCTTCACGCAAGCAACGAAGTCATCCTGCTCAAACAGAGACCCGTCTTCCTTCACGGTAGGGTACCCCCTGGCTACGTCCGCCGGGTCTAGATCTGGCACCCAGGCTTTGGAGTGGCTCAGGGCAGTCAAGGCTCCGGCTCTGGCACAGGATCGTTTGACTTCTTGAAAGCTGGCTGGTAAGATTGATAATTTTTTCAAGACATCACTGAGCCGGTTGGGTCCTTGATTGGCAGGAGAGACAGCAGCAAGTGCTCGTTGAGCGCCAATGTACAACTGCTCCACTAAGGTATAGACCGCCTTCAGTTTAGTCACATTATCTTGGTTCAGATTCTTGCTTCACGGGCCTGCACATATTTTTTAAACAAGGGGTCAGCTGGCGGTTTATATTCCGGGTCAAAATAAGGTATAAAAGATCAGTACAGATGGCTTACCAAAGATGGCGGAAACCATTTGAGACACCCGGTTCTTTAAGCCGGTCAGCTCCATGGTAACCTCCTCAGAGCCGCTTCAGCTTTTTCGGCACGTTGTGTTAGCAGCATCTTTTCTCCAGCCCAGGATTTCTTTTTGGCAATCAAGCTGGTTTTCAGTTTTTCCGTCTCAGCAAGACTTAATTGAAGTTTAGAATCGGCAGATTTGATTTCTGCCTCTTGATCCGCCAGCCGGGTCTTGGTGTCAGTTAATTGGGAACCCAATTCAGATAAGGCGTTCTACAAAGCATACACATGTGTGTCAAGGTTTAAACTAAAAGTTCAAGGTTCAAGTTTCAAGTACTTTGCATTGCAAAACCACTTGACACTTGGGGGCTAATGTCTGCCAAAACAATTTCTTATGACTCTAATATATTTCAAGTCCCAAGTACCTTACAAAGTAACATCACTTAGCACTTGGGGGCTAATGCATGATATTCAGAAAGTCTCTCAAGATTAAGCCGGATTACACTATTTGTTGGGTTCGGCACAAGATAGTTATGAAATTAAGTACCGGCTCATTTATGATCAAATGAACCGGCCCTTGGGGACTACATGTGAAGTTTATACTATTTTATTGGACTTCAGAAAAATCTAAAGGTAAAGCTTTAGCCTATATCATAAGTCTACAGATCATTCCGGTTTTATCATAATCTAAAGACTTGGGGGCTGGCAGAATATAAGTAAGCCGGAAGGGCATTGTCGGTGTCAAAACCGGCGGATCTCGGGTAGGGGGTCCCGAACTGTGCGTCTAAGGCAGATGGTAACAGGAGGCGGGGGACATGATGTTTACCCAGGTTCGGGCCCTCGCGATGGAGGTAATACCCTACGTCCTGCTTGATTGATCTTGATGGTATGAGTATTACAAGAGTTGATCTACCACGAGATCGTAGAGGCTAAACCCTAGAAGCTAGCCTATGGTATGATTGTTGTTGTCCCATGGACCAAACCCTCCGGTTTATATAGACAGCAGAGGGGGCTAGGGTTACGCAGAGTCGGTTACAAGGGAGGAGAACTACATATCCGTATTTCCAAGCTTGCCTTCCACGCCAAGGAAAGTCCCATCCTCACATGTGACGAAGTCTTCAATCTTGTATCTTCATAGTCCAAGAGTCCGGCCAAAGGATATAGTCTGGCTGTACGGAGACCCCCTAATCTAGGACTCCCTCAGTAGCCCCCGAACCAGGCTGCAATGACGATGAGTCCGGAGCACAGATTGTCTTCGGCATTGCAAGGCGGGTTCTTCTCCAAATTCTGAATATCTGCTGAGTAGTGTCCGGCTCCCCATAAATGTTGCGCTTCTTGGCTTCCGCGCCCAATAAGGGTTATCTTCCACATGTCGAGCGAATGCGAGGAGCCAGGGCATTTTTACATTTGCCACCCTAGCCATGTAAGTAAACTGTCTATTTAGAGAGACGGGGATTCTTAGATCCAGACCACACCATCCTCCCACGGCGAGTATCCGTCGGAGCGTGCTCGAATAAAATCCATTCCAACTTGGCCGGCCATCGCAGCTCCTCCTGTCGCTCCCGTAGCCCTAAGCCTGGTGATTGGGAGAAGTGTTCTGTACCGCACAACCAATTAGTAGGGTTACAGACCCAGGGATTTCTCCCTCCAGCGTATATGGTCCCTATTCGAGCCAGGCTCGCCACTTATAATGGCGGGAAGCAAGCGAAGAGCTTCCCCAATCCCTCCAAGGGGGAGCGGGTATGCCTTGTCCCTTATTTACTAAGGGGACTTGGATTTCCAATCCATCTGTTCCTCCGCGGGCTCCTGGAGTTTTATGGCCTCCAGTTGCATAGTTTCACCCCCGCTTCCATATTACACATCGCTGGTTATGTTGCCCTTTGTGAGCTATTTCTGGGCTGCGAAGCTCATTTCGAGCTGTGGAAGAGGCTATTCTGCCTTGTGCCCCATACACGGAAGGGGTCGATATATCAAGTGGGCGGAGCCGAAATATGGTGCATCGCCGAGACTAGATACCTGTCCGGTACCCCGAAGAAGACGTCCGAAGACTGGCCTTCAGAGTGGTTTTACATGGAGGACGCCCCCCTTCCAGATCCTATTTGGATGGGTCTTCCCGAGTTCGACAATGCCCCTTTGAAGAAACGCCGAAGCTGGCGCCCACGGAGCCCTCAGGAGGATGATAACGAAGAAGCCCTTTACCTGATGGGCTGGATAAAAGCGCAGGCTCAATCAGGACTTACAATAATTGAGGTTTTGTCAGTATGTATAATGCGGGGGGGGGGGTGCAGCCACTTCAATATCGAGGGCACCCCATGTGGCACTTTAACGGGGAAGATGATGCCACCCGCTGCGGGCATAAGGGACCGGACTCAGTTGCTGCTCTAGCAAAAATTCTGTCCGTTTTGTACAAGGGAGAGGAAGAGGAGTTCATCCATATTAGACCACGGGATGGATTATCCATGTACAACCCTCCAAGTTGGGTGAGCTGTCACTTTTTACTCCCAACATTCCCGCATTCTTAGTCATAAATACTCACCTTGTCGTTTCATGGCAGGAACTGCGAAAAGCTGTAAGGGAGGTCAACATCCCACCTCCACAACCAGAGGACCCTGATCGGGCCCTCAATCCCGGACTCGAAGAGGATCTGGACATATTTGTGGAGCTGATCGACAGGACATTCTATCAATTGAGCTGCAACGATGCCATGGTGGACATCGTAGCCGACTATCCTGGGCTACTCCCTGCATCGTGTGTAAGAAAAACTGGAGTCCCAACTTCCGAAAAGGATCCCCTTTTATGCACTTACCTACCGTACACATATGGTGTCTTACAGGGAAGGCCGTCAAGACGCCCCGCCGAACCCTCAGTGACTCGCCAACAAGGGGCACCGAAGCCAGGTAGGCTAAAAAGGAAGGCGGTCAGGACTAAGATGTCGGCGCAGAGGTATGATACAGAACCTCACTCCGTGGTTGTCGTCTTTTAAAATATAACAACATCCATGTTTCCTAGTAGGAAAAACACTCGCCGGACTACATCCGGGGAGGTTGCCGATCACGCCTCCACCAGTCGGGCTCCAAGACCGGACATAGAGGCGGAGGCTAACACGGGGCGAACACCGAATGCTCCTCCTATAGAGGATGCGAATAGACTATCCGCTTCAAATTCCAAAGTGGAAAGTGCCATGAATCACAGGCGTCGCTGGGACCGTACTCCGTGACTCTTGTTTCTCCCAAGAGGCGTTCGATGCCTTCAACTCAAGAGACGCGTACATCTGTGCTGCTCAAAACGGTCTTGCCAGAGCCATGGACCAGTATGTAAAGGATATACGGGTAAGAAAATCTAACGATTATATATATTAGTAGCCCCTGTGACTTGAAATAGTTGACACAACTGATTTAAGGATCATTACTTGTGCAGGTTCTTACAGAGAAGAACACCCAATTGTCTCAAGAGCTGGAAGAGTGCAAGGCCCAGCTACGGGCCGCGGTTGCCGCGTTTAAGGAGTCCGAGAAGGCCCCCTCTGGTAACACTTGTTTCCATTGCAAAGAATGACAGGTACCAGATAGTATGCAACATGCATGCAAATCTAACAATAGATGTTGCAGATGACTCCGGAGTGAATCCGGAGGCCGTGCCGGGTAATGCGCAACGTGCTAATCGACAGATAAATGCTGACGAGCGTGTGCTTACGCGGGTCAGGCAGGAGAGAAATGATCTCCAGGACGCCAATATGCAGCTGGGCGTGGAGCTGAAAGACGTCCGAGCCTAGCTTGCAGACTCCATGAAGGAGAATAAGCGGCTTCGACGCGGCATTTTTAGTAAGTGCTTGAACGAACTTTTGAAAGAGTTTGGCGATGAAGCCGTCTAACAGAGTTATGTCTGCAGGTATGCTGACGGGTCGTCCCTCGGAGGAGATGCCCGGGTCTGCGGGTGATCTTCTACTAGAGCTCTCACAACTGCACGAACAAGTTCGGCAGGTGATGCAGGGTGTAGCCCAAGCCTTGTGGCCCTCCGCCTCCCCGCCAGGAGGCATGGGGGAGCTTATAGAGAAGCTTAAGGGAGCACGGCGGCGCTTCCGATTATGGAAGATATCAGCCTGCTGACAAGGTGCAAGGGAAGCCTGGGCCATGGTGAAGACACGATATACCAAAGCTGACCCAAACCGCATGGTTGAGGTCGGACCTATGGGGCCCGATGGGAAAGAGATCCCCGTCAGTTTGGTGTATGATCAAGTAGAAGTAGCCGCAAAGTATTCCCAACAGGATTGTAGGCTAGACAGCCTATTGGATGGTATCGAAGAGGAATTTAGTTAGTCTGCATGACTATGTAATTAAAGTGACATGTATAACGCCTTCTAGCCGGATTGTAGATCATTTGTCATGGCGGACCTTTTCGCTTCAACCTTGGGACCCGATGGTCCGGAGTTTATCCAAATACCCGCTCAGTTATATAAGAACCGGGGTATGTGTGGAAACCAGGCGTAGGGGTCATAAGTGCTTGAACAGACAAGTACCCAACTAGCTATGTTATATTGCATGGATAGTAAGAAACATCTTCCAGGGAGAATAGTTCCGTTAAGGGTTCCTTTCCCTAGGTACGCATGCCCTAATGTGCATGTCCGAACTGCGAAAAGAGACGCAGGCTATAAACATCTGGGGGCATGTATCAAAATAAATAAAAGTCATCTTTTGTTCACCGACCGAATATTCCCTTAAGAACGCTAGCTTTCGGCCTCACCCAGTCTGAGGTACACATCCGGCTGACCCGGCAGTAACAATCGCAGAGGTGCTCCCCTTATGCCCTAGCCGAATTGACGGGAACGTAGGGCATAAATACAAGAGCCAGGCAACCTAGCTTGGCCAAAACTTAAGTCATATCAATGCATATAATGGCGAAAAAGGTACATGCGGAAGAATAACACATGTGTGGGGCATAAAGCCTAGAAAAATAGTTATATTAAGCTTCTGTATAAGAAGCCCCCGGTTATAATGAGCGCGGTTAGCGCGTCAAGATTGTGTAGTCAAGACACAAGTTAGCCGTTTAGGGCCTTGAGGAGAAGAAAAAAGAAGAGAAAAGGAGAGAAAAGACAGATAACGGATATGCACAAAATTGACGGGGGTAAGGAGACAAACATAGAGTCCGGCACTAGGCGTAGAATCTTCAAAGTCTGGCTGCGTCCATGGGTTTGGCTCGAGTCGATTGTTCGATGCATCCCAAAGACGGTACACCCGCCGGTCAGAATCTGGTCAATAATGAAGGGACCTTCCCATTTGGGCTTGAGCTTGTTCTTTTTCTTCTCCGGCAGGCGTAGAACTAGTTCGCCAACGTTATAGGTTTTGGCCCGTACTTCTTTGCTTTGATACCTTCGAGCCTGTTGCTGATAGAATGTGGAACGGGCTTTTGCCATGTCGCGCTCCTCCTCTAGGGCGTCCAAACTGTCCTGCCGATCGAGCTCAGCCTCTTTTTCTTCGTACATGCGCACTCGAGGTGAGTCATGAATTATGTCGCAAGGCAGAACCGCCTCTGCGCCGTACACCATAAAAAATGGTGTGTATCCGGTAGTGCAATTCGGTGTGGTCCGCAGCCCCCATAGTACGGAGTCGAGCTCCTCTACCCAGTGCATGTTTGATTCCTTTAAGGAGCGCACAAATCTGGGTTTGATGCAGCTCATGATAAGACCATTTGCTCACTTGACTTGACTGTTAGTTTGCGGGTGATAGACAGAAGCATAATCGAGCTTGATGCCCATGTTGCTGCACCAAAGTTTTACCTCGCTGGCTGTAAAGTTCATGCCGTTGTCAGTGATGATGCTGTGGGGGATGCCATAATGGTGTACAACCCCAGATATGAAGTCTATCACCGGTCCAGATTCAGCCGTTTTAATGGGTTTGGCTTCTATCCATTTGGTGAATTTATCCACCATGACCAGTAAGTATTTTTTTCTTATGGGTTCCCCCTTTGAGGGGTCCGACCATATCAAGCCCCCAGACCGCAAAGGGCCAAGTAATGGGGATTGTTTGGAGAGCGGTAGGCGGCATATGGCTTTGGTTTGCAAAAAGCTGCAACCGATGCAATGTTGGACTAGATCCTGTGCATCTGCTCGGGCCGTCGCCCAATAGAAACCTGTATAGAAGGCCTTGCTTACAAGGGCCTGGGCTACGGCGTGGTGGTTGCCGAGTCCAGCATGGATTTCTGCCAAAAGCATCCGCCCTTCCTCTTCGGAGATGCACCTTTGAAGGACTCCGGTAGTGCTTTTCTTATAAAGCTCTCCCTCGTGGACCTTGTAGGCTTTAGATCGCCGCACTATGCAGCGTGCCTCATTTTGGTCCTCAGGTAGTTCCTGTCTGGTTAGGTAGGCCAGGAATGATTCTGTCCACGAGGCGACGACGACCATTATCACATGGGCTGAAGGTGTTATTTCGATGGCAGAGCCTCCGATTGTGTCACAGTGTTCGGTATCTGGTGTTGTGGCCGGGTCTGGATTATTGTTACCGGTGTCCCATTCCCATACCACGGATGGCTTAAACAGCATTTCCAAGAAGATGTTAGGTGGGACAGGGTCACGCTTAGCGCCGAGACGGGCGAGCATATCCGCCGCCTGATTGTTTTCCCGAGCCACATGGTGGAATTCAAGCCCCTCGAACCGAGCTGACATGTTGAGGACGGCGTTGCGATATGCCGCCATTTTCGAATCCTTGGCATCGAAGTCTCCATTTATTTGAGATATTGCGAGGTTTGAGTCCCCATGCACCTCCAGGCGTTGAATGCACATGGAAACTGCCATCCGGAGACCATGTAATAGGGCCTTGTATTCAGCTGTGTTGTTGGAGTCTGTGTATAGTATTTGGAGTACGTATTGGACTGTATCTCCGGTGGGGGACGTCAGGACGATGCCAACCCCCAGACCAGCCATCATTTTAGAGCCGTCAAACTGCATGATCCAATTAGAGTACGCGCCATACTCTTTAGGGAGTTCGGCTTCTGTCCACTCGGCGATGAAATCGGCCAGTACTTGCGACTTAATGGCTTGGCGTGGTCTATGTGTTATGCCGAACGGGAGGAGCTCGATAGCCCATTTGGCAATCCGGCCCATGGCATCACGGTTGTTTATTATGTCGTTGAGTGGCACTTCTGAGGCCATCGTAATTGAACACTCTTGAAAGTAGTGTCGTAGTTTCCGGGATGCCATGAATACCGCATATGCTATCTTTTGATAATGTGGGTACCGTGATTTGCATGGAGTGAGGACAGTGGATACATAATATACCAACTTTTGAAGTGGGAATTTATGTCCGCCCGTCTCTCGTTCGACGACAAGCACTGCGCTTACAACTTGGTGAGTTGCCGCTATATATAACAGCATTGGTTCGCCAATATTTGGCGCGGACAAGATTGGGTTAGTGGCCAGGATGGCTTTTATTTCTTCCAATCCGGCCGTGGTTGTGTCCGTCCACTCGAAGTGTTTTGTGCGCCGAAGAAGGCGATAAAGGGGAGTGCCTTTTCTCCTAATCGGGAGATAAAGCGGCTTAAGGCCGCCACACATCCAGTTAACTTCTGGATTTGCTTGAGGTCAGTTGGGATAGCCAACTGCGACAGAGCTCGGATTTTCACCATATTTGCTTCAATTCCTCTACTAGAGACGATGAAGCCCAGGAGCTTTCCGGCGGGCACGCCGAAAACGTATTTTTCCAGTTGAGCTTAATGTCGTATGTTCGGAGATTGTCGAACATGAGCCTCAAGTCGTCTATTAAGGAGTCGACATGTCTGGTTTTAATGACCACATCGTCCACGTATGCCTCCACTGTTTTGCTGATCTGCTTTTCCAGACATGTCTGAATCATGCGCTGATATGTTGCGCCAGGGTTTTTGAGCCCGAAGGGCATTGTGTTAAAACAGAAGGAGCCGTACGGAGTGATAAATGCCGTTGCGGCTTGATCGGACTCCGCCATCTTAATCTGGCGGTAACCAGAGTATGCGTCGAGGAAGCACAATGAGTCATGTCCTGCGGTAGCATTGATGATTTGATCAATGCGAGGGAGGGGGAAGGGATCCTTTGGGCAAGCCTTATTAAGGTCCTTGAAGTCGACGCATAGGCGCCAGGATTTGTCCTTCTTTGGTACCATCACCAGGTTTGCTAGCCAGTCCGGATGTTTTATTTCTCTAATGAATCCGGCCTCCAGTAACTTGGCTAGCTCCTCTCCCATGGCTTGTCACTTAGGTTCAAAGAAACACCGAAGAGTCTGCTTGACCGTCTTGAATCCTTTTAGAATGTTAAGGCTATGCTCGGCCAACCTGCATGGGATTCCTGGCATGTCTGAAGGATGCCAGGCAAATATGTCCCAATTCTCGCGCGGGAACTCCCGTAGTGCGGCGTCTACAGCGGGGTTTAACTGTGCCCCGATGGATGCTGTTTTTGTGGGGTCCGTTGGATGGACTTGGAATTTGACTATTTCATCCGCTGGTTTAAAAGAGGTGGACTTGGATCTTTTGTCGAGTATCACGTCGTCCCTGTCCACTGTGGAGCGCAATGCAGTTAATTCCTCCGCCGCAAGGGCTTCGGATAATGCCTCGAGGGCCAGTGCGGCTGTTTTGTTTTCGGCGCGGAGTGCTATGTCTGGATCACTAGCTAGAGTGATGATTCCATTCGGCCCGAGCATTGTGAGCTTCATGTACCCGTAATGGGGTATGGCTTGGAAGATCGTGAATGCCTCCCGCCCCAAAAGGGCGTGGTATCCGCTACTGAACGGGGCCACTTGGAATGTAATTTCTCCAGACCTGTAATTCTCCAGAGTGCCGAATACCACATCTAGTGTGATTTTCCCAGCGCAACGTGCCTCCCGACTGGGGATGATTCCTCGGAAGGTCGTGTTGCTTTGCTCAATACGGTTTTTCTCTATTTCCATTTTTTGAAGATTCTCCTCATAAATGAGGTTTAATCCGCTGCCGCCGTCCATGAGCACTTTAATAAGCCGAAAGTTGTCCACAATTGGACTGAGGACCAAGGCAGCTAGTGCTTGGGCTGTTCGGAATTTAGGTTCGTCATTGGAATTGAAGGTGATAGCCGTGTCGCTCCATGGATTTATTGCTGCCACGTGGCAGACTTTGGCAAGGCTGCGGAGTGCTCACTTACGCCTATTATTTGAGGCGAATGTCTCGAAGACTGTCAATACTATATTGTTATCCATGAGATGGTGCTTTGCGGTGTTTTGAATGAGGAGATCCTCACCGCTCTTGGCCACCTACCGGAGTACCCAACATGCTCTAAGGCTGTGTGTTGGTATGGTATCTGTTGTACTATGAATTTTACAGGGCCCGTTGAGCCATCCCTTCAATACGTTTCCACGCCCTGTAGTGGGCTTTTGCTTCTTTGTAATGGAGTCGGGCGACTTATGAGAGTGCACCCTTTTAGTTCGGACTGGGGGTTTTGTCAGAGCCGGATTATCCCAAAATTTTGTTTGGGTTTTCCAAGCATTTTCCATCGCACAGTACTTCCGTACTATGGCCGCCAAGTCAGCGAAGTGTGCTATGTCACGTTGACTTATGGCGTTGAGGATTCCCTTGTCCGTGCAATTGTTGCAAAAGAACGAAATTGCGTCTTCCTCGCGATAGTCCTTGACCATGTTCATTACAAGGAGGAATCTGGCCCAATAGTGATGTACTATCTCTTGGGGCTCTTGCCTAATGTGGGAAAGATCGTTTATATCTGGGTGGGTGGGTGGATTTAAGTCCAGACCTTGACCCAATCTGAGACCCAGGGGCAGGGGAGTTTCTGATCTAGGAAGTTCGGGCTCCGGGATGTTGCCCCGCAGGTTCGGCATACTGCCTGATTCTAGGTTCAGGGTTAGGGCGATGTCCTCCCGTGGACGGGTATCCGGCTCGAAGAGCTCAGGAATCCGGACATAGTTTGTCCTTAGGATAGAGGAAGAATCGCAGCATTGCTCCTCCACCACCGCTATCTAATGGGTGACCGGTGGAGAGTTAATCTCCCTTTGGTCGGGTTTAAGCCTAATCCGATCATAGTCCGTAGTGACTCCCAGAGCGGTGATGTGATCCAAGAGCTCGTTCAACAAGGAGGGCTCCATTGGATCCATCTGCTCGGTGAATTTCGAGCCAATGTGGAGGCTATTTTCGATGACCCGAGAAGTCATCGTCGGCGCCGTGGCCGAGCGGGCGGTCATGACGAAGCCGTCTAGTCGGAGAGTTTGGCCTACAGCCAGGGCTCCCCCAGAGGTGATGTTGTTCTTGACAATGAGATGAGCCATCCCTCCTTATGATGACAATACCGTGGAACTCTCAATGAAAGCACCAATGTCGGTGTCAAAACCGGCGGTTCTCGGGTAGGGGTCCCGAACTGTGCGTCTAAGGCGGATGGTAACAGGAGGCGGGGGACACGATGTTTACCCAGGTTCAGGCCCTCGCGATGGAGGTAATACCCTACGTCATGCTTGATTGATCTTGATGATATGAGTATTACAAGAGTTTATCTACCACGAGATCGTAGAGGCTAAACCCTAGAAGCTAGCCTATGGTATGATTGTTGTTGTCCTATGGACTAAACCCTCCGGTTTATATAGACACCAGAGGGGGCTAGGGTTACACAGAGTCGGTTACAAGGGAGGAGATCTACATATCCGTATTGCCAAGCTTGCCTTCCACGCCAAGGAAAGTCCCATACGGACACGGGACGAATTCTTCAATCTTGTATCTTCATAGTCCAACTGTCCGGCCAAAGGATATAGTCCGGCTGTCCGGAGACCCCCTAACCTAGGACTCCCTCAGGCATACCTCATACTTCAGCTGCAATTGCTTGACCATCTCGATTTCCGAGTCACGGCTGGAGTGCACATGACTGAGATAGCCGGACTACACGTCATTGACATTGAGATGGGTGTAATGTGAAACATCAAACCGCACCTTCTGCTTCTCTAAGGCTTCTTGTTTAGCAGTGTGTCGAGATAATACAGTAGGGTTCCCTGGCTCAACAAACCGGCTACCAGTAATCAAGACGTCAGTGTCAGAGGTTGTCAGTGGGTTAGCTGAACTGGATGGTTCAGTTATAGCCGGGTTGAGAGTGGTCTCATCAGCTGACGGTTCAGGAGGGTCCTATTGAGCCGTCACAGCCAGATCTTCTGGCACTTCAGTTTGAGGGGGAGCAGTTGGCATCGCCGTTTCAGGTGCAAGAATTGACGGGTCTTCCACCGATTTAACCACTTTGGCCTTCTTGGACTTGGCTTGGCCACTAAGAAAGATTTTATAAGACAATTAGTGCAACAGTGCAATTTTTAAAGACATAGAGGAAAGATGATTTTTTCCTTACCTAGGGGCAGTCTTGAAGGCCGGAAATTGCGTCTGAGAGGAGTCGCTAGAAGAGCGAGAAACCTCCTTCAAAGGGCAAATAACGTCAGTAACACAAGAGAATAGACTCATTAATGAAAGCCGAAGAGGAATATAAAAGAGACCTCATTTTGGCGTTTTTGAGGAGTTTGTTGTACAACAGAAGGCCGCTCATCATCGTTCCGGGCTTGACGACGGCTCTCGTGTTGCTGCTTTTTCAAACGAAATGAGGGTCCAAATAAGCCAAAGGGTGCAAAAACCTTACTTTCCGGGTTACCAATCGAAATTTTTGTCTCCGCAAATGGTCTGAGTCAGAGGAAATAATTACCTCTTCTTCTCCGGACTGACTGGCCCCCGTGTCGTCCTAGCAATAATAAGTGTCAATAAGGTTATTGAAAAACTGGCCAAGGGAGTCAAGAGCTACCTCCGACTCGGAAGTATCATCGTCAAGCTTTAACAGGTCCTTAGCGGTGCTCTTCTTCTTCTTCTTAGACCTCCGGGTTGTGTTCTTGGCGGTCATGGAGGTGGCTCTAGCCTTCTTGGCGGCTTCATGGTCATACTTGGCTTTCCAGAAATCAGATTTGGCCTGTAAACAAATAAAAAAGATGAAAGGTCATGCAGGTATTTAAAACGACTGAGAAAAATACAAAGAGAAAGAGGTCAGAGGTTCTTTACCTCTGGCACTGGGTTAAGCTTGCAGAAGGGGTTTAACCCGACTTTACTGCAGTCTTCATATTTGCCATTCACCAGAAGGGTCGACATTGAAACAATATCTTCTTCAGTTAATTGAACAGAGCTGTGACGAAGAGAGTCATTTGGGCCTCCACCATATTCATACATCAATTTGGATCGGCAGCTTAGAGGGATGACCCGCCATGAGACCCAGCAACGGGTCAAGTCAACTCCGGTTAAAGTGTTAATCGTTTTAATTGATGGAATAAGCTTCTTGCATTCGGCAGTAGTGAGCTTGTCAGGGAGCGCAAACTTGGAATCTAGACGCTCCGCGCGGTAACCCAATAGTGGTTTCTCGTTGGTTGGTGAAGTGTCCTGACAATAGAACCAGGTCTGATTCCAGTCTTTGGGATGAGTCAGCAAGACTATGAGGGGGAAGACGGCGCCCTATCGGCGTTGAATCGAGATGCCTCCAGGTTCCAAGCTTGGGCCATTGGTGCACTCGTTCTGGCGGTTCAGATAGAAATACTCTCTAAAGAGTTCCACAGTGGGTTCTTCTTGAAGGTACACCTCACAGAGAACTTGGAAATTACAGATATTGGATATGGAATTGGGCCCAAGATCTTGAGGGTGGAGTTTGAGAAAATGGAGAACATCTCTGAAGAACTTTGAGACGGGCGGTGAAAAGCCGCGATTCATGTGGTCAGAAAAGACAATGACTTCACCATCTTTGGGATTGGGTCGTTCCTCGTCCGGGTCAGGTGCACGGTAAGACATAACATTCTTCCCTGGCAAAAAACCTATGGTGAAGAATTCCTTTAGATTGTCCTCAGTTACTGTGGAAGGGACCCAGTTGCAGACGGTCGGTGCTTTTGACGGCATGATGATCAAAAGACGAACTAAAAGGAAAGTAACGTGCCGGTTCAATTCAATGGTGAAATTAATAGTTAAAAGATGATGGTGCAAATAAGTAATGGCGGCTTAAGTAAGGGCTAATGTCATATAAGGGAAAAGTAAGCCGGCATCATAAGCCGCCATGACTACAGACATTTGGAGGAAAAACAGAATCAGAATTGGCTAAGTGTTGAGGCAAACAAGTTTCTTAAATTCTTGATATTATTCTGGATCGAGTGGTCGTTCAAAATGGAAAAAATTCTAGACCTAAAAATCTAGCACAAAAGAGTTCGCGAGCTCTAATGAAACTCTTCACTACAAAAAAAGACACATCCGTGACATTTTGGACCAAACAATTTTTTTTCTGTCATACATATGACACTTCTATGACAATAATTGTGACAAAACCCGATATCATCATAGATGTGGTGGGCTCCTACTTCTATGACAAAAAATCATGACAGAAAATGGGCTTTTCGTCCTAGGCGGGCCGGAGACGCAGCTGCATGACATTCTTTGGGCCGTCCATGATGGAAAAAACCGTGGTAGAAGCAAGGGGGGGGGATTTCGGGGAGTTCCCGGTTATGGTGGGAGGTCGGGGGCCGAGCGATGCATGTTTCTCTCGTACACGTATGTGCGTGTGTGCGAGGCGTTAGCTCTAACTGAACCCGAGCGAGGCGTTGGGCTCTAACTGAATCCGAGCGATTGCACTGCAGGCTACACGTTACTGAACCCGAGAAATCGATCGATGG
>NC_041392.1:243280327-243282188 GCF_002162155.2 Triticum dicoccoides | reverse complement strand
GTTGGATGAACAGTGAGCGGTGTCGTTGCCTTTGGATGAATAGGACCCCGTGGTGTGGTGGAGTGCTGGATGAACAGTAGACGGTGGAGGGGTGCTCATGGAGGGGTGGTTGAACATGACCCCGTGGTGTGGAGGGCTGGATGAACAGTAGACGGTGGAGGGGTGCCCATGGAGGGGTGGTTGAACAGTAGCCGGTGGAGTAGAGCGCGGTGGAGGCTGGATGAACAGGAGCCCATGGAGGCTGGAGGAGGTCGATGGTAGCCCGTGGAGGCTGGAGGAAGTTGACGGTAGCCCGTGGAGGCTGGAGGAGGTCGATGGTGGAGATGAACAGTATCCCGTGGAGTCCCGTTTTGCGGTACGCCACACCCCTCCCGATGAACAGGACCCCCGTTTCGACCATAGCGCTCCAACACAAGTTCGTTTCCTCCATTTTGCGGTACGCCACACCCCTCCCAATCAACATGACCCCCGTTTCGACCGTAGGAGGTCCGTTTCCTCCGTTTTGCGGTACGCCAGACCCCTCCCGATGAACAGGATCCCGTTTCGAACGTGGCCGGTCGAACACAAGGCCGTTTCCTCCATCGCCTATTCCGTCCAAGCCCTCCCGATGAACATGACCACGCATTCCGTTCCGACCTAGCCAGTTGGTTCCCACGCGTTCCGTTGCCTCCCGATGAACACGACGCATTCTGTTGCCTCCCCATGAACATGAAAAGCATTTCGTTGCCTCCGGATGAACACAACGCATTCCGTTGCCTCCCCATGAACACGAGACGACGCTGTTTCTCCGTTCTGACCTAGCCATGTACACGAGCCCTGGCCGTACATATGTGTGAGTAGGCGTTCGAGACCCTGCCCGTATGTACACATACGCGGCCGTATTTTCTTTCTTGCACCCTGGCCGCTGTACGTCCTGTACATGCTATGTGCGCGCCTCTACTATGACACGTACACGCCTCTACTACGACACGTGGGCGCCTCTACATCCACCAGTATATATGTACGTACACATTTGTGACCAGAATGACACGCTACGTACGCTTCAACCAGGTGGGTCCCGTCTGTCAGGCACTTCCTTGCCTACGAAGATGTAGTTGGTGGGTCCCAGCAGTCAGGGGGGCGAATCGTTTTTTTTTTGCCCGGACGCACTTCCTTGCATGCGAAGATGTAGCTGGTGGGTCCCAGCAGTGAGGGGGAAATGTTCTTTTCGTGAAATACAGCGGCCCGTCCAGTGGGTCCCAGCTGTCAGGTGGAGGAATCATTATTTTCCACGTAATAAGGAGGCACTTCCTTACTACGGCTGTGAACCCAGCTGTCAGCCTCTCCACGTACAGTCCACGTCCGATGGAAGTCATTCCTTGACCACGTTGACCACGCCGCGCCGAGAGCACTAGGGCGATGGACGACGGCGAGGCCTAGGAAGGGGACGACGGGGAGCTGGGGAAGGCGCGACAGTGGAAGCCCGCGCGGAGAGGATTACAAGGGTTCACTGGTTCGGCTGCGGTGTGAGGCTGTCGTCGCCACAGGGCCTGGCCAGCGGTGGGAATAGTAGGGGCGGTGAGGCCTCCATGGCAGCACAGCCGGCCACGGGAGGCAGGAGCATGCGGCACGACCGGTGCTGCTTTGGGCGGATGGAGCTAGAAGACCAGAGGTTGAAGAAGCACTACGGCCGTTGGATGGACATCGTACTGTCACTGGAGCTAGAATCGTTCATATTGACTAAAGTTGACAAAGGCCCCCGTCCCAGTCAACTTAGTAGGCCCACAAGTCAGCCTCCCACCATGGTGGGTCCCAGCTAGCAGGGGGAGTATTCATTTTTTTGTGCGTAATAAGGAGGCACTTCCGGTGGGTCCGAGCTGAC